>NC_026146.1:9919130-9925965 GCF_000512975.1 Sesamum indicum | reverse complement strand
TTCTTCGTCCTGTTGTTCCATGAGTGCTCTTAGGAATTGTTCTTGTGCTGCTCTGTATAGTATGAGCGGTTTCTCAGGTGTTGGAGCTCCTAAAACTGGCAAATTTAGCATAATTTTTTGTGCTCTCAAAAGCGTTTTGAAATCCTTCATCCTACTAGAAAGAGGCATCTTTCTTCATGAGGTGGTTGAAGCGTTGGCATCTTCTAGCGAGGTTTGATATGAATCTTCTTATGAATGCGAGATTGTCTTGTAAAATTTGCAACTCCTTTAAGTTATTTGGAGGTGGCCTTTTTTGAAAGGCGCTTATTTTTGCAGGATCGACTTTAGTACCGTGCTGGCGAACGATGAAGCCAAGAAGTTTTCCAGACAAGACATCTAAGGCACACTTGAGAGGGTTCATCTTTAGGTTATACTTCCTCAAGCGGTCAAATACTACTTGGAGGTCTGACAAGTATTCTCTCTTCTTGATTTTGACGACAAGATCATCTACGTAGCATTTCACCTTCTTATGTAGCATATCATCTAAGATGTTCTGCCTAACAGGTTGGGGCTAGCCCCTGCGTTCTTTAATTCGAAGGCCATTACCTTGTAGCAATAGATTCCTTTAGGGGTGTGAAAGGTCGTGCATTCTTTGTCTTTAGGTGATATTCTAATTTGGTTGTAACCGAAGGAGCCATCCATGAAAGACAATGCTTCATGTTCAGTAACCGCGTCAACCATGAATTCGAAGATAGGCGAAGAAAAGTCATCTTTTGAACATGCTTTGTTTAAGTTTGGAAAATCAACACAAATGCAAATTTGACCATTCTTGCTCTTGAGAGGCATGATGTTAGAAATCAACATCGAATATTTGATTTCTCTAATGAATCCAACATCGATAAGCTTATTTACTTCTGTCTCAATGTGAGGGACGAGGTCCAGTTGAAGAACCCTTTGCGACTACTTTATAAGGCGCACTCTAAGTTTTATGCCAAGGTGATGAATAGACTTTTGGGTCTAAACTTGGCATCCCTTGTATGTATATTTGAAGACGTCCTTATACTTACTAAAATCTTAAAGTATTTCTTTTCTTCTTCTGGGCTTAGGAGTGCACGAACAAATATAGGGCGTGGGTCATCTATTTTACCAAGATTCAATTCCTTAAGTTCATCAACAGTTGCTTGTGGGGGAGCGTTTTGGATTCATTTTCAGAAACGTTCGAGTCAAACCTTCATCAATACTGACATGGTTGGAGCCAGCGATGATTTCTGTCGCATATTCATTTGAATAGTCATTTGAATCGTGTGGCCTTCTAGCAATATGTTGCTTCACCTTAATTGCTCTTCCTGAAAAGGTGATCAGAAGTGAAGTCTTGCCCCCTTGCGGTTGAGACAGATGGAGTATTTCACCTAAATCACTTTCTTTAGACTCATTTGTCTTGTCGCAGCGACCTTTTTTCTTAATCTGTTGCGCATGATTGTCTCTAAGGCAGTCGAACACGGACCCCCATTAGCGTCGTCAACTGTTGTTGGATGAATCTTCGCTTGCCTGGCCTAGTCGTTCAAAAACATAAGCGCGAGCAGTAGGAGTATCGAGTAGGTTGAATACAAAGATGCGGTTATTATTTGACCTTTGATTTTTGTCACTCTTCCCATTCTCCGGTCAATCAATAGTCAATCCTTCATTTTATAGTAACAAATGGTTCCAAATTTCCCTTTCATTTCCTACGTGGGATAGGAGGCAAATGAGCCATTTTCTCACAAATCTCCACCTTGGTGGATTCCTCTCGAACTGCCTTGATACGTAGTGTCACCAAGAAATTGGCTATTGAAAAATAAATAACACAAGATATAACGAGGTTCGGCCCAAGAAATGCCTATGTCCTCGTACACTAGCCAAATATATTTCACTAGAAGAAATATTACAAAGAGAGAAGAAAACAAATTGCAAATACAAAGAATATGCAATTGTTGTGGAATGTTCCAAACTAATAGCCAAATCGTCATTTTATAGTAACAAAAGTGCTTCTCCTGAATTGCTCTTCCTAAAGAGATAATCAGAAGTGAAGTGTTGCCCCCTTGGGGTTGAGACAAATGGAGTATTTCACATAAATCACTTTTCTTAGACTCATTTATCTGGTCGTAGCGACCTTTTTTCTTAATTTGTTGTGCATGACTGTCTCTAAGGCGGTCGAACACGGAACCCCGTTAGCATCGTCTTCTATTGTTAAAAGAATATTCGCTTGCCTGGCCTAATCGTTCAAAAACATAAGCGCGAGCAGTAGGAGTACCGAGTAGGTTGAATACAAAGATGCAGTTATTATTTGGCCTTTGGCTTTTGTCACTCTTCCCATTCTCTGGTCAATCAATAGCCAAGCCTTTATTTTATAGTAACAAATGGTTCCAAAATTCCCTTTCATTTCCTATGTGGGATAGGAGGCAAATGAGCCATTTTCTCACAAATCTCCACCTTGGTGGATTCCTCTCGAACTGTCTTGATACGTAGTATTACCAAGAAATTGGCTATTGAAAAATAAATAACACAAGATATAACGAGGTTCGGCCCAAAAAATTCCTATGTCCTCATACACTAGCCAAATATATTTCACTGGAAGAAATATTACAAAAAGAGAAGAAAACAAATTGCAAATACAAAGAATATGCAATTGTTGTGGGATGTTCCAAGCTAATAGTCAAACCGCCATTTTATAGTAACAAATGCTTCCAAATTTCCCTTTCATTTCCTACGTCGGATAGGCAAACGAGTCATTTTCTCACAAATCCCCACTTTGGCGAATTTCCTCTTGAATAGTCTTGGAAGTGTGACCAGGAAAATGGCAATTAAAAAACAAATAATACCATATATATAATAAGGTTTGACCCAAAAAATGCCAAACACCTCAAATACTGCCGAAATATATTTTACTAGAAGAAATCTTACAAGAGATAAGAAAATAAATTACAAATTAGAGAATATGCAATTGCTGTGGAATGTTCTAAACCAATAGCCCAACCCTCACTTTATGGTAACAAATACTTTCAAATTTCTCTTTTATTTTCTATGTGATAGGAGGTAAAAGAGCCATTTTCTCATATCCTGAGGTTGTAAGTGGAGCTGGAATATAAGCCATGAACTTAATTGGGTTAGAGAGAATGTGTTTATCCATCAATAACATTTTAGGTCCATTTTAAAATTTTCCAATTAACAATTCAAACCTTCGTATCAAATGCTATTATCATTTGGATCCCTTGAGAACACCCCAATAATTTAAAACTTAATATTTCATTGTAGAAATCTTCAATTCAAAATCCATTGAGAATATGTGTAAATGTATATTTTATTGTAGAAATCTTCAATTCAAAATTCATTAATAACGTGTGTAAGTATATGCAAACGAATGCTGTTATCATTTAGATAAATTACCGACTCTTTGAGATTTATTATGTTTATAAATATCTTTTTATTATTTAAAGAAAAGGCCAAAAATTATTGTATTTATAAATATTTTTTATCAATTAAAAAATTGTAAATACTCTCATAATATTAATAAATTTCTAAACAATACCTCCTCAAATAAACAATCATGAACAAATATTTATTAAATAATTTTTACTTCTAAACAAATATTTATAATTTTTGAAATAATAGATTTATGAAAAAAGAGAGCCCATTGTGATTTATTCAAAAAAAAATTTAAAAATTAACGAAATCAATTTGATCATGGCAAGAAAATAAAAGACTAAAATTAACATGATGCATATACATAAAGGACTATAATACATAATTTCCTAAATACTTCTATTAATAATACTTAATAGATAACTTTCTTAATACTTTCTATTAATAATACTTAACTATGTCTTAATCCCATACTTATCTACAAGAACATAACTAAATTTAAGATTAAAGGGGATGATCATGATGAGGAGCATATATATTAGCTTATGGGTGGGGTTGCACACAGCCAACTAATCCCTAAGCATAGCACTCCAGCGGAAAACCCTGGGGAAAGCGATCGGCGTCATTGCAATAGTTGTAGATCATGTAATTCCGCTGCACCCATTTGAGCTTCTCTTCACTTAGGATGTCCAATTTCTGTGATTCCCAGGGGGTGGTGTCTGCCAGTGAGGAGGTGCAATAGGCTGCTCCCGGTGCATCGGAGACGACACAAGCATCAGCGTTGAAGTTTCTGTATGAAGCGACGAAGGGAGCCTGAGTCCAGTCAGTCTTGATCAGGCCACCTCTTGTGGCCCACTGATCTGCGTTCCAGATGCTGGAGTAGAGCTTCATGGGCTGGGTTTTGGGGAATGGGACTCCCAATTTCTCCAGGTTCTTGAACTCTCTCAGGGGTGTGTTGTCAACTGAGAACCTATGCACCGGAGGGGGGGGGTTGTGTTTATGACACTGAAATACTTTGCAATTATTTGGAATTAATGGTTAGAACTGCACGCTCGACACGTGTGCATATATATATATATATGGCGTCGTAACATGTTTAAAATATATTATAAATAAAAATAAAATATATAAAATAACACATAAAATTTAAAAAAATCAACTTTGAAATATCGATACAGCAAAAATGTTGATGCAATAGTATCAACAACTGTTTTATATTATTATAAATTATAAATATATATAATATTTTTTATTAAATTTATATTTTTGTCAGAACTTAATTGAATAAAATAAATAGATGAAGAAAAATGGATTAAAAGAAATTCCAAATATGAAGACAAATCTCGATGTATGGGATAATGAATATTGAACATGGCGAGTGCAGAAACAAATAAATAAATTAATTTTAAAAATTAAAATAATAAACCAAAAAAAATAAGATATCAATCACCATCTTCGGTTATAGGTAATAATTTCAAGAAATAGTTAAATGACTGGTCTTTTTTTTAATTCACGTGGATATCATTAGTATTAACATATATTAAAATAAATGAAAACTGGACACAAATATATATATATATATATCCAATTTATGAGACTTGAATAATATACTAAGAATTTTAAATATTAAAATTTTTGGATCAAATAAAAATATTCTAAAAATGAACAAAAATTGTTAAACAAATAAGAATACACCATTTGTGAGACTCGAGTTCACATTTTTTTTTTTTTGTAATATTTTAAACATACGACTTAAATAAAATGTTCTGTTATAAGAATTTTCAAAATGAAATTTAAGAATTGAAGGATGACTTACACGATAGTTTGAGGATTCCAAAGAACAGAATAGGTATGAAAATCAGCGGTAGGATCAAACCACAAATGAAACTGCTGCTCTCTCTCTCCTTTCCCTTGAGCATACACATTTGTATGAACAGTGTACGGCTCCCCACTCAGGTTCCCCAAGAACTCAAAGTCTATCTCGTCGTGATTCAACCCTCCAGACGACAACTGCACCACAAGAATTCAAACCAATCAAATCCCCACACAATTATTACACCACTCATTCACAGTTTTGTAATAAAAACAGACATAGAAAGCAGTGACAGTTCCAGCTGAGTTTCCGGGCACAAGCTTCAGCTGCATATCGATCTTCCCGAACAAGAACTCTTTCTTGGACTGAAATCCCGACCCGGAGTAGTTGTCGAGAGAGAGCGTGAGGAGCTCCCCGTTTTCCAGGATTTTACCGCGGCCTTCGCCCCATGTGATGTCGAAATCTTGGAAATGGTTACTGCCGGAAACCGCTGTCGATGAGGTGACTAGGAATATTGTGGTAAAGAGTAAAAGTAGAGAGTTTCTGGAGCAAGGAAAGAAACCCATTTTTTCTGTTTGCAGCTGGTTTTGTGTTTGATTCTTCTTGTTAATGTGAGTGAATGATCCGACATGATTGTCTGATATATATATAGGAGTTGAGAATGCATGTCGACACAGAAGATGTGGGGTTTTAGTTTTGTAAGAAGATGACATCTGGAAGTTGGAGTAATTTGGAGCAGCAGAGTTGTGAACAGCTAGCTCTGGAATTAGATAAACATAAACCCGTATACTTGAACCGATGTGTCATGCGGCTCGATCGATACAATAATACTTATTGTTCTGATATTTCAATTTTATGATTCTATCTTAAAAAGTATTTCATAAACAGAAAAAGTTTCGGGTCTACATACAAAATCTAAATAAAGAATTTGAGCGACTTATAAATTACAAAACTCCTAAAAACACTTACAAAACATCGATCGTATCACAAGCTGCATTTGTATGATTTCCTGTGATCACCATTGATTATCTAGGTAAAAAGCTTGAGAATGAGAAGTGAGGTGTTAGCAGATGGAGGATGAGAGAGTAAAGAGAGGGGCGGGGAGGCGTACGTAGGTGTCTTGAAATTTGGAAATACTGTAAGATTCTGCCGACTAAATTAATGGATTCCACGAATTGGACCATCCCTTTAATCCTAAGCCTCTTTGGTGTGTCAGGAGGCACCACTATGCTACTCATTCATGTGACCTGCTTTGGACATGCTCCTCGCTTCAGACAATATGCCCAAATCGTGTTATGTCTGAATATTGTGGATATAACTAGCATATAGCTACTACATATTTAAAGAGGTCTAATGCGTGATTGGATCTTCTGTTCTAACTTTTAATTTATTTAAGGTTATCTATATTTATATTTCTTTTAAAAATATAAAATTATATTTTTTCTTAAAAAAAGTTTTAAAATTATACTTAAACTTATTTAAAAATTTTCCATTACATTTGATCTCTTTGCGTTAGGGTTTGAACGGAAATATTGGTGTCAGTAAAAACAATTATATAAGTTTTTAGTTTTATCCCTCATTTATACTTATAAACGGATAAATGTGATATTTATATATATGGAGTGAAATTAATATCGTTACACT
>NC_026146.1:9838785-9919120 GCF_000512975.1 Sesamum indicum | reverse complement strand
AAAATAAAATTATTACATGTGTATATTAAATGAAGTATAAAATTAAAAATTTATATAATATTTTTTAAGGACGTCGACATTTTTTATTCAGATTCTAACGGAATAGGGTTAGGTGTAAACTGTAAATTTTCGAAGCGATATAAGTATAACTCATATTTTCAAATGAAGTCTAAGTGTAACTAATTATTTTTTTATTTAATATATACATTATGTATTTATAATATTTTTAAATAAAATAAATAATGTATTTTTTATACACACAACGTATATGGATGAAATACAAATCTAAGTAAGATTAAGGATTGTTTTGCCTTTAAAGTCGAATTTAGTCATCATGTCTTCATTTAGTTACTAAATTAAGGTTTTTTCGTATTTCGACAAACTCTGTTTATCATTGACATCTTCTGCTGAAGATCTGATTGTGCTTTTTATTTTTATTTTTTTATGAAACGATCATTATATAATTAAATTATTATTTTAATAAATTAAGTAATTGCATCGAATCGATCAATATACATTAACATATAAATTGACCAAATTGGTCAATACATTAATATAATAAAAAATAATAAAATAAATTATTTTGATTAATATAAAGTGAGACGGATATTTATAATGAATTCAAATTTGTTAGCAAGAATTTAATTTTAATCATTTTCTTAAGACATAATTGGTCCACCTAAACGTACTTAGAAGTGTCCTAACAATCGAATTTATACAATTCTTTGTTTCTTATCATTTATGATTTTCATTTATTTAATAAACGGAGGCTCTAACAGTTTGCATCTTCCATAATCGAATTTGATAAATTCAACGCAACCGATTTAAGATTAAAGTTGTTTTTTTAAGCGAAAGTGATTGAATTATTATTTATGGAATAAATTGATAATAATTATCAATATCAAATATTTATATTTAACAATAATGATAATTATAATAATTATATATACACTAATAATTAATATCAAATACGTACTAATAAAGCACCCTATTATACAGTAGAATAACATCTCCATATATGATGCAGGTCGCCACAATTTGGGGTAGGGTCGCTGATTCTGGTATCCTTAGATTGGGTCGCTGAATTTCTTTTTGAGCTTTCTACGAGTGGATCCTGAGAATAGAACACACGTTAGATTTGCTGGGTAACCCCCAGCTAAGGTTCTCTAATGTTTCAGTTAGAAAATGGGGTCAAAAGTGATTAGTGGAGAGTGAGTAAGATAAAAAAACGTGATAGATGCACTTGAGTAAATATTTGTAAATGCTGGTATTTATAGTGTACGGTACCACAGGGTAAGGTGTCACATGGCATCATACGAGCATCTTGGTGTCAGGTGATCCGACGGCTACCAAAGCGGGCGGGTCCATTGGTCTGGGTCAGTCGGGTCGCCTTCATGCGCGAATCCTGTCCTTTGCTGCAAATTCCTTTAAAAAACAAGGGCATTTTGGTCTTTTGGAAATTACCCTCATCAATATATTTTATGAAATTGAAACCTATAACCTTAAATTATGGGTCTCAATTTCACGAAAACACTTAAAACTACTATTTCTTATATATATATATATATATATATATATATACTAGCATGCATATGAATGCAATGATATATCGGATAAATTAATAAAAAGAATACACCGTTTGTGATGTGTAATAATAATACGTTAAAAGAGGCAACAAAGCGGCAGGAACTGCCGAAAACGTGAACGTGCTCGAAGCTTCAACCTCAATACTACAGTGATGAATGAATCTGCGTGGCTAAATTACAGTGACTTTTTTACGAAATTAGAAAATGTATAAATATTTATTGATATTTGATGAATTACGTAATTGTGGATAGAGGTATAAAGTTGTCAACTATATCATTGTTTTATATTTTATTTTTTAAAAAAATCAAAAATTATAAAAAAATTCAAATGAGTGGTTAGAAAAATTTGAAATATTGTAAAAAGAATTATCCACTTTATTCATAAAAGCCTTTTAAAAAATAAGTTAAGTTATAATTTTGTAGTCCACAAGAACTATTTGATCAGTTCGTCAGAAAAAATGAAGGAAAATCTAACAAACACTAACAGATATATCAGAGTTAATTGTTAAACGATCGTTTAATATTAATAAGTTTTCAAATAATACAGGGATATTTATAAGAGATAATTACACTCCCCTCCCCCGAGATTTAATGCAATTACACGTAGACCCCCTATGATTTGGACATTACATCTAGCACCCCTGAGGTTTGCTTCCGTCTAACAAATAAGTTCCTCCGTTAGTCAAAATACACTGAATTTGCTGATATTGACAAAAAAATTGAATGACAATTGCTATTTTACCATCAATTGACTCATTATTGACTTATAGCAGGTTTAAACAACTTTTTTCTAACTAAACCACCCTTATAACGGTGAAGATATATTTCCTCACATTCATTAACGCGTGAAGACATATGAGGGTAAGTTGGTCATAAAAAGATTTATTTGATCTGCAATAAATCAATAATAAGTCAATTAGCGGTAAATATATATTTTTTTCATTTTTTTATGTTAATAAGAGTAAGTTCAATAAATTTTGACTTACAGATTGACTTACTTGTTAGACGGAAGTAAGCCTCAGAGATGCTAAACGTAATTTTGTGAATTATGTATAATTATATTAAATTTTAAAAGAGAGAAATATAATTATTTTTATTTATAATTATATCAAATCTTAGAGTGCTGGTTGTAATTTACCCCATTTACATCACATGCAAACTTGGGATGTGTGTTTGCAAGCCAGTTTCGGCTTCGTTTGGAATGAAGCCCGAGCATGAGCTTCGTCAGATCAGCCCATTAACATTTCAACAAACGACGTCGTATGGTTTGTACTGGGCTTTGACGAACTTTAAATGTGCTATAGGTAACTTTATTCAAACTTTTGGGTTGTAAATCGACAAACAGGCCCAATTAACGGATGTTCGGTTAAGTTTTTTTAAAATATCTCATAAGCGCTTACATTTTATAAGATGTTTTACGAGCGTTGGATTTTAATTTAAAAATAAATTTTTAATTTTTTTAGATAAAATAAGATGTTAAAATTGATAAAATATGAAAAAATTATTTTCACATTTTATAAGATGTTAAGGTATTTGACATGATAAGATTTTTTTTATTGACAAAATGATAAAAAAAAGGAATGATCTCATTAGAATTAAATAATTTTTATTTTTTAATATATTTTGTATGTATGTATTTTTAAAATAATTTTATAATTTGTACATATTAATTTAATTTGAAATAAAAATTTAATAGATAATCTTTTTACAAAAATAAACAAAAGAATGAGTTATTACCTAATTAACGTTTGAATAAAAGTAATTTATTTGTATTTTTATGCTAGTCGAATACTAACATAAATATATAATTAATATTTTTTTTAAAGCAATGACTGTTTCTACTCGTACAATGGATATTGTCTTAAATTTATACTTTGTTCAGTAAATATGATATTAATAGTCATCTTATTTTTATTTAATTATAATTATTTATTATTAATTAAATAATAAAGTATTTTCTCTTTTCCGAATGGAAGAGAAATTAAATAGCAATATAAAATTCTTTAAAATTCTAGAGAGAGAATGTATTTGTGTCTGTGTGGGAGAGAGAGAGTATGATGAGAATATTTTTATCTGATGATATATTAATTTTATAGAGCTTATGAGATGTTATAAAAAATTTAGAAAAGTTTATTTTTTAAAAAAAATTTATAAGATCCATAACATATTATTTTGAGATCTTATAAATTTTTTCTAAAAAAACAATTTGTAGAAATAATTTTTTGTTAGCTCATCAACTGTCAATCATGTTATGAGATATTTTGAAAAACTTATAAATTTAGCCAAATACCTTGTTGTGATAATTAGTCATATACTATGTACAACATACATTCCACTTCTATATCATTTGTCCTCCACTCAATTATGTGAAACTTAATTTACATAATTTCAGAAAAATTAATAATGCTGTCTGTCACTGTTGAAAATCTTAAATATTATTTTTTTGTATTTCAAAATATATTTTAAATAAAAGAATAAATTGCAATGGACATTTTTAAAATTTATTATAATTATAAGTACTACATTATTATTTAAAAAATTAAAAAAAAAATCTCTAATATATCTGATGCGTGCAATTTTGGCACGGGTCCAAAGGTCTTGGATCTTGATGTTAGATTTGGACTAATTGAGTGAAAGCTCTTGAGAAAGAGGACCTAGAAAATAAAATATCAGCACTCTGATTCTTAAATTAGTTTCGAATTTAAGAATAGATAAATATTAAAACAAATTATGACGAGAAATTATGATAAAAGTGAGAATTCCGTATGTAAGAGCACGACATCGGAGGAGCAGAGTATCAACAAGAGAAGTTCTCGAATGTAGAAGAGGTTGTCTGTTGAGGGATGCCTTCCCTATTTATAGAGGGGAGTCCCTTAGTGCCAGGAGTTTTGATGAGGAGGATCCGCATGCCTAGCAATGAAGAGGTGATAAGGTTACACTTTATCTGTTCCTTAAGCAACAAGTTTCCAAATGAAGTGTGACTTCTGTTTAGTGAAGATTCCTACCTCATGAGGAGTCTGACCTCTAGATGACACCATCCTCTCTTGGGTTTGGACTTGAAGAAGGACAACAGACCTTCGAGCTGCGCCTTCTACTTAGGTCGAGCTCATAAGTTCATTCATGTACAACTTTCGAGGCAGGGGAGCCCCTCCTTGGGCTGTGCTTGGTAAATCTCTCTCTTGGGCTGGTCTTGAGGAAGCGGGTCCCCTTTTTGGGCTAGACGCAACAATTTTGAGCTGCCTCTTTCCTGGGTTTGTGTGCCTGACTTGGGCCCAACATTTTTTTTTAGGCTATGTCCATCAATGTCATCTAACAAATATCCCTCGTGACAGTCCGTTGGAAGGAAGTATTTGTTAAACATTCGTTAACTCTGAATAAATATTTATAATTTTTTAAATAAAAAAAAATATTTATAATTATAACAAATTTACATAATTAGAGGATATTTCTAATATACTCTTAACAAAACCACATAATATTAGAATCATTCAGAGTAGGAGGTCAAAGTGTAATCCTTTCACTTTTATGCTTCACTGCAACAATGCAAAATTGAATCATCTTTCACTACAAAATAACAATAATCCTCATTCAAGCATCATTCATTAATCTCCGACAACAAAACAAACAAAAACCAACTACATCATATCAACATAATCAATAGAACAAACATACATATGATCTGTTATTTGTGTACTGTCTTCTAGTTCTTGTTGGTGGTGTTATTGACAGTACATTCGGGAGGAAGCCCCTGAGGGTAGCGCTTTGCATCAGCACAGTAGTTATAAACCATGTAATTTTCTTGCACCCATTTCAACCTGGATGCACTGGCTGCATCAAGTTCCTCCGACAACCATGGTTTCGTCGACGAACTATTATTCGCACTGCAAGAAGATTTCGTCGATTTCCAGACACAGGCATTGGCCCTGAAGTTCCTCAACGAGACTGTGAATGGAGCCTGGCTCCAGTCTGTCTTCACAAGCCCACCTCTCGTGGCCCAATCATCTGCATTCCAGAGACTTGAGTAAACTCTCATTGCCTGATTTTTGGGGAAGGGAATGCCACGGGATTCCAGATTCTTGAATACTCTGATTGGCGTCCCGTCCACGTAGAAACTGTGAACAGATCAAGCGGGTTAATGTTATACAGGAATTTTGATGAATTTACGACAAAGTGACTGTGTCTGCAGGGAGCTTACATGATGGTCTGAGGATTCCAGAGAATGGAGTATGTGTGGAAATCAGCGGTGGGATCGAACCATAAGTAGAACTGCTGCTCCCTGTCTCCCTTGCCTTGTGTGTAAACGTTTGTGTGGACAAGGTAGGGATCCCCGCTTAGGTTGCCCAAGAATTCGAAATCTATCTCGTCGTGCATTGGACCTTGTGAAGATAACTGCACCGTGATTGTGAGCGTTCAATTTAGGAGAACGACATGGAATATATAGGTTTGTTTTACAAGCTCTACGCAGCACGTGGTCTCGAAAAAAAGTACTTACATAAATTAGATAATGCAGTATCCAACCAATTACGTGACAAATATTATATGCAGTAGTTATTGATGATTATTAATATTTTTATACTGCAGACACAAATAGATGTTATCGTCCATAAACGATATGGTAATAACAATAAATTTTGTATTTTACCAAAGATACAAATATAAAATTCAAATAATTTGTGTATTTTTAAAGGGACTTACGTAGTACGCAGTAACAGTGCCGGCAGAGTTTCCAGGAACAAGCTTGAGCTGAAAATCGATCTTCCCGAATAAATACTCATGCTTGGACTGAATGCCGGAGCCAGAGGCCTTATCCAGGGAAAGCGTCAGCAGTTTGCCATTGTCGAGTAATTTGGCGCGGCCATCACCCCATGTAATATCAAAATCTTGGTTGAGGTTTCCAGCAAAAGAAAGAGTGCAAGAACCTAAGAGGAGAAGAAGTATGAAGAATTCTACAACTAATTTAGCATTTGAGATTGTTGTACAAAAGCAAGAAGCCATACTTTGAGTTATTACAAGAATTCAGGCCCAGAGTTTGATGTAATGAAAGAGAACCAATTCAATGGGAGCAGCTCTTTGACTTAAAGGATTGCTTTTTCGTTTGGTTTGAGGAGAATGTTGGTGACATGGACGTGTATTTATAGGGGCCGGGGAGGTTGCAAAGTACAAACGGGAAATTTTAATGCGATTGAGTTTGGTCATATCGAAATTATAATATAATATATTTATTATGTAATTGATTTGATTAATCTAATTTAGATAAAAAAAAATAGAAAATAAAAAAAAAAGACTAAGAACCGTGGGAGGGCCATAGAAGCTTCATTGAAGGTTGAAGTTGGTGAGGTTGTGAGTTACAGCTAGACAAACTTTTTATTTGTTTTATTTTTAATAAATTGATACATAAATTGTTGCATTAATATGAATAATTAATAAGCATAACAATCAGTAATTAATTTTAATTAGTATTAATTAGTAATTAACAACTATAAGTATATATACAAAGATCCATATTTTGATAGACTCGGATTTAAATTTTTGGAGTTTCAACTTCGTTATCTTCGAAATTTCATTTCGGGTCTTTTTAAAAATTTGGGATATCAATTTATTATTTATTGTTTTTGTGAATAGAATTACAATTTTACATCTGAATTTTCTCAATCAACAACAATATACATTAATTATCAATTTCAAATATATATATATAATTAATCAATAACTATTATTATAATAAATTAATAACTCATACTAATGAAATTAGAGATCATATAACTTTAATTTCATAAACTAAATTAGACATTACAGACATGAAATATGGCTTTCGGACATGATGAGATGGATGGTGAAAGTGCCACATTTGACACGGTTTTAGTAGGTGAAGTGCGTTGCAGTTAAAAGACCACTTTTGATGCTCTCTGGTCGGTTTCTTTCTGGGACGGTAGTATTGGCAACTACCTCTTGTGGGACAATCCAGCAACTTCCATTGGCTGTTAGAATTTCCAATTATTATATGCAAAATCTAAACATTTGTAAACTCCAATTCTAGTAGCTTCTTTCCAGTGTTCCTATGTTGGGGGTTCGATTGTTCTAGATTTTGACATCACACAGAAGTCAACAGCGAATACTGCATCGCCAAGTATTATCACTTTGATTATATAGGGTTTTATAATAATATTTTTCAGTGTAAGTGGAGGTCTATGCTTGGTAGCGGTCATGATTATCTTAAAATTCTAAGTGTTAATTACCACTACAAAATTAGATAAAGCATCCCTATATATTGTTATAGCATTTATAAGAGTAATTATAGTTTAGTCGAATCAAATCAATCACAAAGTAAATATGATATATTTGTCATGTGATTAGTCACTTTTCTTTAACTTCACACTCAATATACGAAAAGTTTTTTATACTTTTCGTACAATTGATTCATGTTCGACCAAACTGAGTTTGAATTAGAATTTTTCATATAATCAAGCCACATGTCCTATAATTAAGGTATGAGATTTTATGTTAACTAGTTGAACTGATCTAATCGAAACAAAAAATTAACCCAAACAAAAAAAATATGAATACTTATCTTATTTGAACATTTAATCATAAAGTATTTTTGGTGTTAGGATTTATCTTCAAATGGAATTGGTGAAATTTTATAGTGTCTTCGCAGTTTTGGAGAAATTAAGTATGCGTAGTCATCTCCAACAAAGGGCAAATATGTCATGTTAGAATTCAACGGACTTGTCATGTTTGGAGGAGTGTATGTAGTTGATGGACCTTCCTCATTCTTTGTAGTAGAAGGAGCAGTTGGATGTTGAAGGTAGTAGAAGGACATACCTCATTGTGTACGGTAGATGGACTTGTCTCATTAGTTGGATCACAAGTGATAGTCGGTCATGAATGGACGATGGAATACCATATTTGGACAAAATTCGTAAGTTGTTGTTGGGCTCAACGGTGGATAGCCCTCAATTGTGCCAATGACTGAAAATTCATAGTGACATTGTCACTGTCTATTATGAGTTGTCCAAGTTGTTCAGTCCGCGAACATAACTCAAAAAATTAGATATCTCGTGCACTAATTTCACTATATACATTTCAAAAAAAACCCAAAATGCTTGCCAAATAATGCTAGTCACTAGGGTTTATTGAACGATATCCGAGGTTGTTTGTCGCTCTAAGTTCGCGTGATATTTGGATTCAAGTGATTTGGTGATACCAGTTTATATAATCCAGGACAATATCACAATCAATTTTAATCTGGCCTTACCACCATTAATGGTTGCACGTCGATCCATTGTACAATATAATCCCAATAGAACTATGCCCAATCTTGTTCATGACTTCCTCGTCTATCGAGTGAATGTAAACTTCGTTCACTTCCCAATGAGTTTGGAGAAATGTCTTGAACCATGCTAAATTATTGAAGCACCTATTCTAGGTGATGCATTACCACGATTGCACAGTGAATCAACGAGCATTTTATGTGCCATGGTGTTCGTAAGGCATAAAATGACAATGGTTGAATATTAGGCCCTCATCCACCATATGTTGTCCAGATAAACTACAACATCATATCATTGGATCAATACATTAGGATCTATATGTCAAGAAATATACTATATCATCACCACATATACATTTATTTCATGTTGTCCAATGTATTCTTAATAATGCAGAGGGCATTATGAGTCATATGTGTCCTGAATATATGCTATGACTACCTAAAAAAAAAATGTACCAACAAAAAGTTTAACTAAACAATTTCATAATTATTTCACTATTATAATTATAAATGAATTAAGCATACCGTGCAGCATATATATGGTGGAACATGGAGGATGTTTTCATTTATAATTCCATTTATGCCAATATTTTTTTAAATATTAAAAATGCACATCTCTTATAATTTTTTTTTTGCATTAAATAAAGATTTTTTCCTATTTTTTCAACTCTGATGTCTTTTCTAAAAAAAATACGAAAAAAAAGTAGTAGTGTGAGTGAATTTGAAATTGGAATTTAATTGATATGAGTTAGAAAACGATCTACCTATAATAAAGACAAATAACTTTTTAAAAGGATTATCTAACCTCTCGTGATTGTATTGTGAATAGTCACTGTTTATTACGAAACTCCACTGCTTCGAACATTATCTAGACGTTTCTTTAAAAAAAAAAAATTATCTTTAAACTTTCTATGCTTTCCTTTTTATTTAATATTTTATCACATTATTGCTTGTATACTTTAATATTTTGTATATTTTATGTAAAGTAAAATGTTATCATTCAAATACTTGCAAAACTGACATAAGATCATTGTTATCTATTTTGAATCATAAGGTTGATATCCCTCCCCCCCCCTACCCCTCAGATTACTTTACAGTGCATTTGGATTAATATTCTTTGAACTTGTTTGGATCATTAGAAATTTAAAGAATTCAAAATTTTTTAATTCTATTTTTAAATTATATTTTTTCGAATGTTGACAATTTTTAAATTCTTTATCTATAGAGTAATTCGAGATATCTTATCCAAATTCTTTACTCAAATAAAAAAACTTTAATCCAAATACCAAATTATAAAATTTTATCACTTCCACTCCATTACAACTTATTAACACAATCAAATTCCGCATCACAACAAAATTAATGTACATCATAAGAGTGTCGAAGTGGGGACAAAATCCTGAAAAATTCAAGAAATAAATTGGACAGAAACACTATTCCCCCTGTCTAATTATTAACCCTGCATTCGGGACCAGGGCCCTTAGGAAACCTCCATTTATCCCTGCAGTAATCATATACCATGTGTTCCCTTCGTACCCTCTTCAACCTCTCCCTGTTTCTCCTGTCCATCTCCACTTTTAGCATAGGTTTCGTCGAAAAATCAGTAGAATTGCAGGACGAACTTCTTGTCCTGTACGACCAAATGCAACCATCTACCGAGAAATTTCGGTACGATGCAGTGAATGGTCCTAATGACCAATTAGTTTTAACCCGGCCACCCTGTGTAGCCCAGTCATCCGCATTCCACACACTCGAATATATTCTCATCGGCTGATCTTTGGGGAACGGAACGCCTAATTTCTCCATGTTCTTGAATACCCGTATGGGTATGTCGTCGACATAGAACCTGAAAGAAAACTAGAGAAATTGTTAAAACGTAACGTGAGTATCACTGCAATAAAAGGTAATAGTACTCACAAAACATTGTTACATGATAATTTTAAAGTTGTCAAAATTAATTTTCAAAAACTTATTAGTAACGAAAATTTGTGTAAGTTGTCACTATTAATAATCAATGCTCATAATTATTATTATTGTCACCAACTCGTTACTATATATCTATCACTTATTATCACTATTAGAACTATAAAATTATTACACTGACAGAATAAAATTTCTATCGATTAATATATATTTTTTTCGTCTAGAGTATAATTAATGGGTAGTTTGAAGAGGAAAGAATTTAAATTTTCCTTACATAATGCATTTGGGGTTCCAGAGAATGGAATATGTATGAAAATCTTGTGTCGGGTCGAACCACAGGAAGAATTGCTGTTCTCTATCACCTTTGCCTTGTGTGTACACATTTGTGTGGAGAGTGTAGGGATTACCACTTGAATTTCCAAGAAACTCAAAGTCTATCTCATCGCGGTGCTCTCCTTCTGATGACATCTGAGATCACATTATTACAAACATTCACATATAAGTAATTAATAGTTTAAGATTGTACTAATTAACAAGCATAGCAAAATTTTAATTCAGATCGGAGCTGATCATATTTAGATTAATTATATGATAAGTACAATACATTTTTGCGGTAACGAAAGTGACCGATCACATAACAGTGTGTCACGCTTGTTCTGCGATTAGTTTGATTCTGCCAAATCTAATTCGGATAAGAATTTTCAAAAACATATGGGTCAATGCAGTGTGTACAAATCTTACATAATAAGTTGTGACAGTGCCTGCGGAGTTTCCAGGGATGAGCTTGATTTGCATGTCGATCTTACCAAACAACAATTCTTTCTTAGACTCGAAGCCTGAGCCAGACAGTCTGTCGAGGGAAAGGGTAAGAAGCTCGCCGTCCTCCAGCATTCGGGCTCGGTCTTCGCCCCACGAGATGATAAAGTGACGCTGAAATGTACCATTTCCAATCACTACAGTTGGCCTGCTGTCTCAAATTAAATTAGAAAAAACAATTGTAGTTTTAGATCCTTAAAAATATGAATATATGTTTAAGGTAATAATTAATACTCTGGATTCAATGAAATTGTTTAGGCTTAATTGCAAGTTTAGTCCAACAACTATAATCATTTAACATATTAGTCCTGGAATTAATTATAGTCATCAGCACATAATTGACAGATATCACTTTCTGGCCAACTTTAGAAATTCTGATCAAATTTATTTTAAAATGAAAGAATTAAAAAAAGTGGACGACCAATTTACAAACCTAACAAATTATAAAATCAAAATGACAAATAAATATAATTAAAAAATTAAAAATATAATTGTAAGTAAGTCAAATATTTATTTATATATTCCCAATAATGTAATTGGGAAGATTGAATTCTTGGTCCCTTGGATAAGATCGTGAATAGGGATAAGCGTAATTTTATACTGAGTTTTATCCTTTGGCCCCTTTATTCACTTTGGATAGTATCGGTTTTTGTTGTTTACATCCCACTTTCCATTGTCTTGTCTTCCATTTTTAGCTGCTTTCTCAATTTTGCTCAATTTCTAGATTTTAGGGTTCTGCCGTAGTTTCTTGGCTTCAATAGGCCATTAAAAAAAAATATTATTCCCTACAAAATTAATGATTATGATGAAAGAATATTAAAAATAATATAAAATTGATGAAAAAATTAACTTTTTTGCTAAAAAAAAAGTTATTTGTCACTGTTAAAACTCATGGTAAAAAAAAAAATTCATAGCTTTTAGCAATGAAAAATGTTTTAGCCACTTTTACAAAAATTACGGTCAACAATCCTTGTATGGTTGTGGTTAATGATTATTTGCTATAATTAATATTAATCATGACAATTAGTCATGATTAAATGTTATACATTCTAATAATTAATTCTTGGTCTTGCCATTGTAAATTCACAAATAACATTCGGATAGTGAAGAAAAGCCTTAATCACACAAATAAAAAAAAAAACTATTGGCCACAATATTAGTGTCTATGGCTAAAAACCATGATAAATAATTATTATTAACTACTATTAAATAAAATCGATACAAAAATTTTGCTATCATGAAAAAATTATTTGCCACGACTAAAAGCCATGGTGAAAATATTTAGCCACATTTGCAAAAAATATGGTTAAAACCCGTTGTATAGCCATGGTTAATAACTATTTGCTACAACTATTTGTTATCAATCATAATAATTAATTGTAGTTAAATGTTATAATTCTTCTAATGTGAGAAAATTCAACAGATATCTCATATATTATTTTGCTAAATTTAAGCACACAATACGATCATAATTAAATGAACAACCAAGATATAATTAACGAAAAGGATAGATTCTTTCCAATATATACGTAAAATTCAATTTATAAACATAAGTATAGAACGTGGGAAATTCACACATTTAGCTAAACTTAATGAAATAAAATAATCTTAGTATATACAATACATATTTACTCAGAAAAAGAATCAGCCCTCAAGAAGAAACACAGTTGCCCCATGGCGCCTAAGCAAAATGAACCAAGTGATCATCCAACTTTCATTTCCCCACCAATATTTATCCTACATTGTACCAATTAAGTTCTCTGTTTCAATGGTTATTACATATATATTAATCTTCAACCTTCCTGTAACTAAACTTTCAGATAAACACACACACAGACAAACTTTAACGTGCAAATTACACACACACAATATATATATAGACACACATACCTTGTTATGGTTTCCACATTCCGACGAGCCACAGAGATTGTCTGAGAAATAATGACATCCACCTGCAAGAAAGCAGACACAGAGCGAGAGAGCGAGAGAGAGAGCGAGAGAGAGAGAGAGAGAGAGAGGGAGTTCATATATACACAGTACCAAAACAATTATTCAGTACAATTTCTGTTGGAAAGAGAAGGAGGAAGAGAAGGGTAGGTAGTGGACCTTGAAGACAAAGATGGCAGAAAAGATGATAAATCCCAAGTAAGGAAGAAATAACTTGTGGGAACGAGGTTGTTGGGGATTAATCCTCGATCTCAATGCCCCAACCATTGGTTTCGTCATCGATCGTGAATATGTATATAACACTAACTAGTTCATGTAATAAGGAGTGATGATGAGATATATGATGAATATAATAGTGTGCGCATGCATTTTCATGAATATTTCATCACCCCTACCTCTATTGCCTTTTGGTTTGACTTGTTGTTGGCCAGAAATTCACAAGTGACAAAGCCATGCCTACCCTTACCCTCTCCTCTTTCGGCTATTTATTAATTTCACCTACCAATTTATTACGTACATTATCTCTGTCTCTATTACTAAAGTTTCCCCAAGACTTTTGTGTGTTTCCGCTTTTCTTTTTAGAGGATTAATCAATATAATATATGGTTGGCCCATTTCATTTTCTATTTCACTCGTGTTCTATCTTCTATTTCATTTAACATGCACACATTAAAGAAATTAGAGTAAATTTGTTGGTTTTATAAACGAAATATTTTTATATTATAATTATAAAGAAGTTTTAATGTTGTAAAACTTTGTAGCTTGCCTTAGCAAAAGATTTGAAAAGTACCACCAAAATTTTACTAGCAAATATTTTGAATTGTAAAGTTTATGTCAAAATGTTGAGATTTCTCAAGTGAAAGATGAATAGGAAATGAAGGAAAAGAGAAGCCATTTCACCTAACTAACTCTAGCATCCAACTTAATAATGTGTCCCAATCAACAGTTACATAAATGACTCACCATGACAACAAAGAAAATGCCTATACATAAAAACACGCTTAAGGAAAACACGACTTCTACTACTGCAATTGTCATTTTCAACCTTTATCCAACATATCATTATCAGTACCAGCACCTGCAATTTCATGAACGACTGCGACACAAGGAGAAGCTGTTGCAGTATCAGTGTCAACTTTAACAACCTCCCTGCAAGAGGGTTTGGATTGAAGGAAACCAGACCCAACTTGGAGAGCATTAAACCAAAGACTTTGAGTGGAAGAATTTAGTGAACATATCAGCGAGCTAAATCTAAACTCCGAACATGTGATGAAGCAATAAAACCTTCGTCATAAGCCTCTCGAACAAGGTAACGGTCCAATTCGATATGTGTAGTCCTCTCATTGAAAATAGGGTTAACAAGGATGTGAAGGGCAAATTTTTATCACAAAACAGAATAGGGAGGGGGAGAGCATGATCCTTGAGGATATAGGAGATCCAACGCAATTTGCAAATAGTAGCGGCCATACTCCAATACTCTGCTTCAGCTGTGCACCAGGCAATGAACATTTGTTTCTTAGTTTTCCACGAAAGTAGAGCATCACCAAGAAATATACAAAAAGTGGTGAGAGACCACATTGAATTAGAGTAAGAAGCCCAATCAGTGTCACAATATCTTTTGAGTTCCAAGTTGTTATATGGGAAGCAAAAAATACCCTTAGAGGGATGCCCTTTAAGGTACTTGGCCACATGAGCTGCAGCTGCCCAATGAGCTTCACAAGGATGAGTAAAAATCTAGTTCAATTGCTGCACATTTTGAGATATATCGGGTGATGAGTGTCGAATCCACAAAAAATAATTTTTACGAACACTTTTGTAGAAGTGTGGGTAGGATCGAATCCACAGCGATTGGTTTTAATTTCTTCAAAAATAAAAATAATTAGGGGGTTTATGATTGTGAAGAAGAATAAAAGTAAAAACTAAATTAAATTAAAAAGCTAATAAAATTAGATCTGGGCAGATGTGGGATGGGTTTGCCATCGCTAGTTTCTAACGTAAATTAGCGATGAATTTCAATATTTAACAAGAAATTTGTGTTCATACGAAAGACATTATTTCTTATAGTATTATATTACTGTTACCATTATTATTAGGAATATATAATTACATTTACACCCTTGGCTTATTATCTATTTACACAAAAAAACTCTTACCTTCTGATAAACAGACATATACCTACAAAAAGCATCAACATTTGCATAACCCACTTTTATTTTTCTGAAAATCATACGTACCAAAAAAGCGTCAATATAGTTACACAAATTGTTAGAAATGGTAATCAAAAACCAATTCAATTGACGATTTTGGGAACCATTTAGCAATCTTTATGAATGTAATATTATCTTGATAAATGTAATAAGCATTCATTTGTGGCACCATGTGTTTGTTGTATTTACTATTTACGTTGAAAGGTATTTTAGCGTCACAACAAATGCCCACAGACCAATTGAATAGAGTTATTTATTTTTTTATTAAACCAATGGATGACATTTGTTGGGTTGTGCATTGGATGACAGCTATGAAACCAACTTCTAAGGGTTGGTCTAAAACGTTCTAAGTCGATGACTCCGAGACTATCAATTAAAACATTCGAGCTCGAGTCAAGCCAACTTGAGTTTGAGCTCAATCCTCTCTGTTCATCAGTTCGCGAGCTTTTTGCATTTATTTTTTGTTTTTAAAAATTTATATATTTAATTTTATATTCAATACTTTATCAATTTTATACTCAAAATTGATGATATATTATAAATATTAATCAATTTCATACATTTTATGTTGGATAATAATAAATTATGATTCTTTTATTTATACATTTAATCTTTATACAAAAATAAATTTAATCAACAACTTAGTAAATTATAATATTTTTATAATTAAAATTATTATTTAATATGACACATATAAATTTTATGTCATATTTTAATATATATTTGTATTGTGTTGTACTTTTTTTAATTGAAAGGTAATTCACTTATGATTTTTTTTTATCAATTTTTGAGTTTTGTATTTATATCAAGATACATATTATGCATTATGCAATCTATTTTATTACTTATAAAGTTATGTCGAAATTTAGTGATCCCTATGAATTAATCTATATAATGATAATAATAATAATAATAATAATAATAATAATAATAATAATAATAATAATAATAATAATGGTTGAACAATTTTAATTATTTTAATTGTTATATTATTATATATATAATGAGATAAAAAAAGTTTAAACATTAATAATTATGATATCTTAATATCCGAACACTCAATTCATATCAAATTTAAATTTATATAAGACTGTATCCATTAGATCATATCAGATGGTATAATTTAAAATCACATGGTCTGATTCAATGATACACTGTCTTGAATGATTACTTTTATGTTGTGAGTACAATATCTCGACATCCGTATATCCAATAAGTCTAAAACTTTACCAAATGTATTTTTCTATAAGTTTGATCATATCTAACGGTTTGATCTGAATTTTGATGGCCCGATGAACCCATGTTGTTTAACAATATATGATGATAGTTACATCAATATAATACTAACATTTATAAATATATAATTTTTTTTCAGATTGTGAACATATATTAATCTCAACTATAAAATATTTTGGCAAAATTTCACTTTTGGTCCTGCGCTTTAGGTGCTCAACACTTGTAGTCCCAAAACCCTAATTTTTTAACACTTTTAGTCCCGCGCTGTTAAAAACTGACGGAAACGGCACGTGACGTGTCACGTGCCGTTAGTCAGCTGGTATGGTCCATGTTGGTCAACGGCAAAATATCACTTTTGGTCCCACTAGATAGGATCATTCTCACTTTTGGTCCCACGCTTTACGTTTTCAACACTTGTAGTCCCAAAACCCTAATGGAGAGTGGGACTGAGACATTCCAGGACAACAACGGCAAGTTCTCGACGGTTCCTTTTAGTGAAAGCTTAATCTTCATCAAAAGCAACTCAACATCTGAAGCAGAGTGAGTGAGAGTGTGAAGAATGCAAATGCAGAGAGATAGAGAGGCCTAAGAGCCGCCATGAATGAGGCTGAGAAGGAAAAAGAAACTTAGTGTGAGAGGGTTCTTTGTTTGAGCTGAGTTCATTGAGTCATCCTCTGGACCAAATCTTGCAACTTCTCAGTCAAATACCACTGGTATGGTAAAAAAATTTTATGTTCATCTCATTAAACTCATTTTTCTTAATCCATGTTCATCTCATTAAGCTGATTTTTTGTAGACAAGTGAACACATGCTCCACAACTTTACACAATGCTCAAAAGTGAACCAATTTTCTGTTAGTGGAGTCCCTTGTCTCACAAAAGGAGGAAAGAATTTTGTCACAATGACAAACTTAAGTGCAGCATTGGATGCAACTAAAAAGAAGAAGAAGAAAATAGCTAAGAAGGCAAAATGAGAGGAATTTTACAACATTACATACAAAATTTTTCAAAAATTTTGCTGATCGATAATGGTCTTCCATACAACATTACAACTCTTTTACAAAACCAAACAACAACAACAAGAAATAAACAAATCATTGTCCCCTGAAAACACACCCAAACCCAAGAAAAAAAATTAAATAAGATGCTAAAAACACACCCAAACCATCTGATATCGAAACGTAAGAGTAATCATTCAACATGGTGTATCGTTCAATCAGGCCATATGATTTTAAATCATACCGTCTGATATGATCTAATAGACACAATCTTGTATATATTTAAATTTCGTATGAATCAGGTGCCCAAATTTTAAGATATCGTAATTATTGATTAAACTTTTTAATCTCATTAT
This sequence comes from Sesamum indicum, assembly GCF_000512975.1. Lineage (NCBI taxonomy): Eukaryota > Viridiplantae > Streptophyta > Magnoliopsida > Lamiales > Pedaliaceae > Sesamum > Sesamum indicum. Next base: position 9,900,782 of record NC_026146.1, on the reverse strand, counting down.
ATATCTAATAAAAATAATAATTAGAATTGTTCAACCATCATCATCATCATTATATAAAGCATTTCTACCTATTTTCAAATGTTGAAAACTGAAATTGAAAATGAAAACACAACCAAACGGGCCCTAGGGTTTTGGGACTATAAGTGTTGAACACGTAAAGCGTGGGATCAAAAGTGAGAATAACGCTATCTAGTGGGACCAAAAGTGATATTTTACCGTTGACCAACATGGACCATACCAGCTGGCTAACGGCACGTGACTCTGTCAGTTTTTAACGGCGCGGAGCTAAAAGTGTTAAAAAATTAGGGTTTTGGGACTACAAGTGTTGAGCACCTAAAGCGGGGGACCAAAAGTGAGAATGACCCTCTTTAGTGGGACCAAAAGTGAAATTTTGCCAAATATTTTTATGTAATTCGATTGCATTATTTCAGATAATGAATATTTTTCTACAATTTTTAAATTATTCAGTATGAATCTCTTTTTTGGTATATTTTACTAATTATATTACTACTAAACTATTAGTAGTTTATATTTATAACAATAAATTAAAATTTAATACTATATTTTGGTTTATTTATAACATAGTATACATTATGCAATCTATTTTATTACTTATAAATTTATATAAAAATGATGATTCGATCCCATGATTTAATCTAATAATAATAATAAATAAATAATAAAAAAAATTACCAAGCTCGAGCTCAAGCCTAATTCTTGCAAATCGAGCTCGACTCGTTGTCACCCCTACTTACAACTATAGTTAAAAGAGCCAGGTCGCCCCTTCCCCACCACTCACCTCCTTTGTGCCTATGTATGTGTTTCTTATCTTCTTTTTCCCTTTTATAAACATCACTTGTAATTTATACCAACTTAAACAAGCGTACGAGTAATTGATTAGTAGTCCAATGATGTCTTAACTTTGTTGAGGTTCTGTGGTCCTATTATGAATTCAAATTGTACCGAATATGTAGGTACTTGTCTCACTTTATATGAATTATTGTAATTTATTTACAATTATATTGATGTATAGATTGAATCAATTTAATATTTTAAAGAAGTAATTAATTGATAGAGAAATTTTGGATTAAAGATTGAGGTAAAAGTTGTTGACCAGCCAAGATTTGAAACCGTGTGTGAGAGTGGGGAAATGGGTTGTAACTAGCTGCGCGGCATCCTTTTCCTATCGGCCATGATCTGTGTCCAGCTCAAATCACTTTACCCCCACAACTTGCTGCTTCCGCCGAAGCTTCCCATCGCCTCACCAACCCCCCAATTTCCACCCCCTATAAATATCATCCCATAATCCACTACTCTCATTGTCTTAGCTCTACACACTCAATTTCCTGATACTCAAAACTCTCTTGACAGCAGCGTTATTAATTATGCAGAAACCAATGGCTTCTTTGAGCTATAGTTCGCTATTATTCCTGACAACCCTTTTGATCAGCTGGTTCATGGTTTCATCCTCAGCCAATTTCTATCAAGATTTCGACATCACATGGGGCGACGGCCGAGCCAGGATTCTCGACAATGGCCAACTTTTAACTCTTTCGCTTGATAAGGCCTCCGGCTCTGGATTCCAGTCCAAGAACGAGTTCCTGTTTGGCAAGATTGATATGCAGCTCAAACTTGTCCCTGGAAACTCTGCTGGCACTGTCACTGCCTATTATGTGAGCATCCATACATAGACAAAAGCTCTTGTCATTTTCGGTTTCTGTTCATGCACTAAAATGGTTGTCTGTTGTTGCAGTTGTCATCACAAGGACCAACCCACGATGAAATAGACTTTGAGTTCTTGGGCAACCTCAGCGGCGATCCTTATATTCTTCATACCAATGTGTACAGCCAAGGAAAAGGCGGCAGGGAGCAGCAGTTCTATCTCTGGTTCGATCCCACTGCCGACTTCCACACCTATTCCATCCTCTGGAATCCCCAGCGCATCATGTAACTACTCTTCCCTACAATTGCTTTACACCTTGTTTGAAACGTAGGAACAAAATTACACGATTCTGTGGCAGCGTAATTGAAACATCGGTGGATTCATTCGCTCTTCTTGTATATTGTGACTTAAATTTGGTGGTTCATGCACAGATTTTCAGTGGACGGGACACCAATAAGAGAGTTCAAGAACCCAGAATCAGTGGGTGTGGCGTACCCAAAGAACCAGCCGATGAGGTTATACTCCAGCCTCTGGAATGCAGATGACTGGGCGACAAGAGGCGGGCTAGTGAAGACTGATTGGTCACAAGCTCCATTCACTGCCTCATACCGGAATTTCAATGCGGATGCCTGCGTTTGGGGCTCTGGCTCATCTTCTTGCAGTTCCAGCTCTCCTTCAACTGGAAACAGTACTAATGGGGGGTGGCTGAATGAAGAATTGGACGCAACAAGCCAAGAAAGGCTGAAATGGGTGCAGAAGAATTACATGATATACAATTACTGCGCGGATGCTAAGCGGTTCCCTCAGCAGTTCCCTCCGGAGTGTGGCATCAATTGATTAATATAGAGCATACTACTGCGGGAGAAATATGGTGTAGAGATTTTCAGTTCATTCTTGGTTCTTAGGACAACTACATAGATATATTCTTTTATTACTTTTATTTTATTGATGGCTTTTTGTAAGGGAATGAGTAAGTTAAGTGTGGGAGTCTAATGTAAGATTGCTATGTGCTCGAAAGTTTGTGATGGTTAAAATAGACGTTGCAAAGGACTTGCAATAAATTGAGAAAAACACATTATTGATGAGTAATTCACTTGTTTAAGAAATAACATGCGAATTCAGAATATTCTTGCCGAAATCTGAATCAACTACATGATCCAACCCTGAACCTAAATCGATTAGGTAATTATGACAACTCGCGAAATAAGCATATCACAATTATTATGTATTACAATTTAAAGCATATTACAATTATTATATATTACAAAGCATATTACAATTATTATATATTACAAGTTAAATTTAGTTTGACTGGACCTGATTTCAAACTGATTTCAAAAACTTTCCCAAGGTCGAAGCCAAGACAAATCCTCCAGAAAAAGACAATCAATCCAAATGTAATAGCTGCTGTAATCTAACATCTCTCCAGTAATCCAAAACTTAGCTATTTTTCGTGTACAGTTTTAGAATTTTACAATTATCTTATCTTTAAATGATCTAAAAACCTCCAACGAGGTTATGTTTTTATTTTTTCTTTCTAAAGTTTTTCCAGACACCATCAATTTGTGGGACTTATCATTAAAATTAAAGAAAAGCAAGGGGAGAAAAAACTGACAGGGAAAAGAAGTTGCATTAATACAATTTTCATTACATTCATCCCATAAACTCAAATGGGCAGAAGGGTCTGAGTATACAGAAACACATTGTGCCATTCATATCGTACCCTATCCCTGTCATCTCCAAAATAGACAAGCACTTTCGATGTTCTATTCCCTGGATTATAACAAACGATTTTATTCGGTATAGACAGCACGATTTCAAACAAATCATCACCTTCTCGGACCACGTTCAACACAGAATAGATGTAATACCTTCCAATTCCAGACCTCTGATTGCCCTCTACATCCAGAAACTCGTGTACTCCAATGTATCTCACCATCTCCGGGAATTCGGATCCTATGGTACCAAGATTCACCCGGTACCGCAAGAACCACCCCGAATAGTCATTCTGTAGTTCGTAGATATCAATTGACGAATCCCGGGTGATATTCGTTTCAATATCCACCAAATGCAAATGTCCCCCGGATTGTCCCAGATGCCACGACCTTTCCATGGCTTGAACTTCACTTTGGATGAAAGGCATCCGCAGAAATCCCAGGCTCTCTTCTTCAACTTTGAAGTAAAAAGACCCGCCGCCTGTCGAATCGAGGTAGTGAATTCGTTTGTTCCAGTACACCCCACGTCCGCGGAATAGGATTCCGGCGCGGATATTGAGAAACGGGCCCTGGCAAATTTTCCAGGAACCCGTTTCCGATGAGAAGATTTGGATCTCGAATTCGGGCCCGTCAGGGGGGTTACAGTGGCGGAAGCATATGACCTTGTAATGGGGTGATTCCCGGGGATCAAATGCCAAGTCCATGGTGACAATCGGCCTTTCTGCCAGCATTTGAAGCGAAGGAAGTGGGCTGGATTTCTTGGTTGTTGGATTGGAGACGAAGTAAATAACATCAGTATCATGCCAGCTTGGGGGTGAAACCAAAAGGCATAGCAATAAACCATTGCATGAGCTGAAAATGGTTAAATTGGAAGCAAAGGGCGTGATTCTCAAGAAATCAAGAATTGGGACAGGGCCGAAGCTTGGCCGGGAGGTGACGTTTGGTTCGACGGCGAGGGTGAGATATAGGAGGGATGGATATTGATACAAGAAGAGGCCGGAAGTTGAGGGGTTGGGGTTTTGGAGAGAGTGATTTCGGGCGAAGTAGGGGCTGGAAATGAGATTGAGCCACTGGATTGAGACGCACTTGAATCTGAGGAGAGATTTTGTGGGCAGACGAAGAAGGATTTCTGTCAGCAGGTCTTCGTTTGCAGCTACTATTTCTGCAGATCTTTTGGTCATGACTGTAAATTTCTCACCAGAGTATGAACCCAAGTTTTGATTTGTGGCTGTATATATAATTTCTTTTTATAATATATAATGCTTGCATGGCTCATACGTGGCACGTATATAGACAGCTTCTGCTACAAATGTTGACAGGACAAATAAGGTGCTGTCCTTGCTCTCTCTCTCTCTCTTTCTCTCCATATATATATAGAGAGAGAGACTAGATTATATATATATATATATTTATTATTGTCTTTTCTTATATTTCTAGGTGCCAGGGTTGAGATTGTTGGTGGGTTTTATTAAGTGTGCAGGTAGCAATTAATCAATGTGAGGTTAGAGTTTGCGTGTTGCAATTCAAAAGTGACGTTTTCGTGATGCTTTAAATCTGGGTGGTTGAAGTGAATCTGGATGTAATATTATATAGGGAGTTGGAAATATCCTTGTAATGTTATTAGAAGAATAACAAGGAGATATCTTCCAAATCCAAAAAAAAACAAGGAGATATCTTCTGTTGATAATCATTGGGTCAAAGTAATTCAATCAAACACAATCTTAAATCAAATTAGATTAATTACACTTAAATTCCTTTAAAAATATGAAATTATATTTTATTTAAAAACAAAAATCTAAAAATATATTTATACCCTTCTTAAATATTCTTCATTTACACCTGACCAACTTCTGTTAAGAATTAAACAAAAGATACTAACGTTAACCCAAAAAGTTACATAATTTTTTAAATTTTGTCTCTCATTTAACATTCTCATGTATATTTTTGTACTTATAAAATAAAAAATATAATATCTATATTAATATAAAAGGAAAAGCTCTCCACACTCACAAACAGTAATTAATGATATTGTTGCACTAATTTTTTATAATGCCAAAAATATTGTTCAACTAATAGAATAACTACTTTATTCAACTTTTTAAATTTTACATTCATTGATAAATTAATTTTCTTTTCTTTCTCTCTTTGTGTTTCTCAATGTGATATATTGATTTATATATTTTACTTTTATTAATAATATCTTTAAAGTATGAATTTATTTATTATATATACACAAGAATGATGTACCACAATAACTAATATATATATATATATAAAATAAGATTAATATCATTATATTTTTTTTCTTTATAAGCATAAAATTATTACAAGAAAATAGTTAATGTTGGGTAAAATTAAAAATTTATGTAAATTTTTCTTTTTTTTACAAACGTCTGCATTTTTTTTCAAAATCCTAACAAAAGGGATAAAGTGTAAATGGTAAATTTTCCAAGATGGCTTAAGATTAATGTCAAAAATTCTTTTGGAAAAATGTAATTTCTAAGTGTAATTAACCCAAAAAATAATAATAATATGTCCATAATATAGACATTAAAACGAACATACTTGTGCCCATGAACATGGCAGTGGTCCAATGTGTCTATAATCAGGAGATGACAATGAATGTAATAATATTCGAGATTTTCAGGCTGCAAAGACTGCAGATTCATCTTTCTGCAGGCCAAACTCCTGGATTCTGTCATAAACTTTCCCCAGAAGGGTGCGGCAGATGTCTGGAGAAGTGCAGGGGCCACACATCATGTAAATGACATTTCCTAGTGGCCTCATGTAGATGCCATCTTCTCGGAGATTTTTCAGGAGAGAACTTGCATACATTGAGGCATACCTGAATTATGCCTCCAAAAGTTCAACACTTTTTATAATAGAGGAGTGACTACCAGAAGAAGGTAACATAAACACAAGAAAACGTTTGCTGATAAAGTAGGGATGACCATGTTCTCAATAGTGATTGTAGGTCAGAGGGTACAAGGCAATAATGATCTTGTATTAATTTGAGCTGAATATTGAAGAAGAGAGGAAAAAATCGTTATTTGACACACTAATTATCCAATGGTGAAAAGAGTACTTTTTGCCGGCTTCTTTTCTCCAACGATTGCAAGAAAAAAGTAAACTCACTCATTTGGAGAGTGCAATGAGGTTGGAATTTTGAAAAGAATTGATAAAAATTATGAGATAGAGCAGGGAATTCAAGAAATGATTACCCCGCGTTAAGGCCTTCAGCTAGAAGTTCGATGGCACAGAGAGTTCCCAGTGCCACCACTCTGTGGACTGCTGGAAGTAACGAGATCTGGGAAACTAACGCTGCATCCCACAACTGCAAACATCAGAAAGATAAGTTCAGTCCACTCAAATAAAATAGAAGCTGCTACCTTCTTACTACTGATAACAAATAGGTAACTTGCTAGTGATTCACAAAATGGACCAAATACGCAGTACCAATAGTATTAGATGATTGCAAAAAATTTACCTCCTGAAGCGATCTTGATTCAGATATCAAATTCATGTTTGTGTTAGAGTCCTTGAACCATTTCACGGACTTAACAGCAGCCGCACACCCCATGGCATGTGCAGAGTATGAGTGCCCGTGCAAAAGAGCCTTTAGCTGAAATTCGAAGGAGAACTATCAGGTTTCCAGCTATAAGCATGAAACATGATCAAGTTGTGGAAAGTACTGGGAAGGGTAAGCATCTGTAAATTAAAACTGGAAGGGCTATGTGTGAGTCAGTGTGGTTCTACTTTTAAAGCTATGTCAAAATCTTAATTGCTCCAGAGGAGAGCTGAACTATTAAAAGCCAGCATTAAGAGGAAAAGAAGGTAATATTATAACCCCAATGAGAATTTAGGGAAGACTCCAATTTCCTCCATTCATCTAAAAAATACCAACTGCAGGATTTTATATTGCCCTGCTCATATCTTAGTGATTCTCAAGAAGAAATAAATTTCCTCCTGCACTGACATTCTGATTTTATTGAACTAGGAAAACCCTGCATTGCCAATTTATGTTCTTTTACGACACGTATTTATCACCTTAGAATCTCCGGTAAATGCTTCAAAAACAGCATCTGATGCTAATGTAACAGCCAAGGGTATGATGCCACCAGTCATCAGCTTCGCAAAACAGGCAATATCCGGCTGACAGTAGAGCATTTCTGCTGCGGACTGCATGAATATCTGATTAAATAACTGCAAGGATAAAGTTACAACGATAGCACAGTTGAAGTTATGATTAACTAACCTCTGTTCCAAGACGCCAGAATCCTGTGAAAACCTCATCAAATATAACAGGAATTTTTCGATATTTGCATTCTCTAACAAGTATACGCTGATACAGCGGATCAATCATCTGCATTCCACCAGCACCCTGTATCACTGTAAATCATTGCAATTAAAATCATACAACATTTCCTCACTCCTACAGGAAACACCCATAATGACTCCACGTGTCAAGGCCATCAGGCTGTATTAACACGGAATTCATGTGAAAAGCCAAACTATTTTCCCCATACCCTTGCGCATCTCTCAGCTGACTCATAAATCTAATTCGTCAATAGTACTCAATCAGACATCAGCTAAATGCTAAATGAAAATAAGGCAGAATGATGGAGTCAGAAACTTGTTTCTGGCAGGGAAAAACTTCTGTGGTTGTGTTAAAAAGAACTTATAGCTTAAGTAACATATATATCTAAATTTCATATAAAATTTGCTTTTTGAGGTTTTCATAAGTATACCACTGAGAACCAAATACTAATTCAAGTCAAATGCGAGCACTCCATACAACCTTCTGCGGGACTTGATTTCCCATCCTACCTGTATTTACCTGCCGCTTCTAAGATACTCTTGTAACCTTGAACCCGAGGAGATAAAAGAACTCAACCAAACTTGCAAAGATCCGAAAATGAATAAAAAAAATACAAAAACATTCTTGCCTGGCTCAATAATTAATGCTCCAATGTGGGAAATCCCATTAGAATCTGACAGCGAAAGCAACTCTTGTAATACAAAGGAAGCATACAGGCTAGCAAGATCCGAACCATCCCGGCTCCTCTTGAAAATTTCATCACGTGAACTGAAAGCTACAAAAGATATGAACCATTATCTAGAAGGAATCTTAAATAATATAGAACTCTCCAGAAATGAGTAGAGTGAAATACTTCACTTACACAGACATTCATGTCCTGATTTCCCAGATTGCATCTTCTGAGGGAGAGCAACCTTCCAAATATCATCAGACATGGAAACTGTTGGTGGATCTAGAAAGTGACCTCTTCCCCTGTACCTGTAGAATTTCATAATCTAACATTACAAAAGATTCCACCAAGTTTCTTCAACAATTTGTCCTTCATCACATACCATAACCGTAATTCATGGGATATACAGGTCCAAAAAAGAGTAATGTGGCAACAAAAAGTTGGATACAGAAATACATTTTCATAACAGAGGGTCAAATTCTTAAAAATATCATACCAGATCCATCATAAAATAATAGAAGGGAACCAACAAGTTCAAAAGGTATAGAATGGATAGCATAGTTGACAATATTTTAACTGAACTTGTCAACACTCTAAATAGATTACACTCTACATGTTTGAAATATCAAGAATATACTCTTATTGAATACTTGGAAGTGGAACATCATACGAAACACGATTTCTATAAGCTACAATCAGGAAAGTTTCTCAGTCTCCACATGAAAATCCAAGGGCAATACTCCAATTTATGACCTAAAACCCAAAAAATGAAGGCAGATGTAAGAGGTTTGACATGTTTACAGAGTGCAATTTTCAGGGGAAAAAGAACTTGAATGGAAAAGATCACCATGGCAAACAATAAGAAATTTATTTGCACTAAAAGAGAACCCATATGCATGCTTTTATTGGAAAACCATACCAGGGTTGCTGAAGAAAGCCAGTATAAGGTGAAGGTGCCTGAGCTTCCATAGCACCTAATGTATCACCATGATAAGATCCCCGAAGAGCTAAAACCTAATCCAAAGAAGACGTAAGCCCCGGATTAGCGCCAAATAAAGGTCATGAGATAGGATTGAATTGAAAATAGGTGGTTTTTCAATATTTGCTTCATTAATTAACTGAAGAATGCAAGCACAAAGACCTTAAAAGAGAAACTCCAACATTGGCCAACAGTGCGACGGCACTGCTAATGGATAAACGAGAGATAATAAATGCAAAACTTAGGAAAAATTTTGCTGTAAACAAGTTTTTCATCTTCATGGTGGGAGCAGAAAGAGCGGAGAGAGAACTGCATCAAACTAAATAATATCAATTTTCAATCTGGGTGGTTGTACTCACTTTGAGATCCATGCGTTTTCCATTCACATCAGCATTCACAAGGTCCAATAGCACTTTATTATCAGACAAGAACTTGCGAAATGCCATTTTGAGAGCAATTTCTACTGCTGTAGATCCATTATCAGAGAAGTACACTCGGGAAGCCCATCCTGGAACGAAACAGTTATTGTAGCAGAAATGAACATAAATTGCTTCAGGAGACCCATAACTTCACAATATAGAAAAATCAGACACATATGAATAAGACAAAAACTGTATGTGAGCCTGATGAAGAGCATAACTAATAAACAAAGTTGTCATTTTAGACATGTCCAAATGCAGAAGTCTAAGTCCAATATATCAGTTAATCAGCAAAGCCAAGGACCATTCTATGTATGCATTTCAAGAGCTATGCTGCTAAGTAGAGCTTCCAATAAAACTGTGATTCTCTTTCCTTCACAGAGTAATTAACAGCAAGTTTTCTTACAACAGTAAAATGACAAATTGAAGTGAAAAATACAAATCAAATACGCATGCATGTTCATACAAGTAGAAATAAAGCTGAGCATAATGATTATGTGTGCAGTGTGGAAGAGTATGTCTGAGATATGGAAGCTTCTAACCTCACTAAAAAAGAGCTACTAGCTGTCATTTTGACTGTCTGATAAGCCAAGAACCATATTTCCAATACCTAGGAGACCTATTAATATGTTTGAACATATATGTGGTAAAAGCAACAGAACTAATGTATATCTTAATGAGAGTCAGTAAGTCAAGATTAAAGATAGATAAATCGCCAAACCAAAACAGGCGTCTTTAGACAAATCTCGTAAATAGTCAACTTCCTCAGCCAATTCATAGATGAAGAAGGTTATTTAGTTAAACTTCTCCAAATTCTGGTTTCATTCTTAATTATTAAGGCAAAAGGAAAAGACAAGTTGGGAATAAAGGATCTACCGCTGAGGGGAACAGAGAGAAGCTAAGAGAATGCTGATCCTAGTAAAGGAAAAAGGAAGCCTTCAATTTATGAAGACAGATTTCTCGGGCTGTTGAATGTTCTAGTGAACAAGATGTGTGAAAATATATTTCTCACCAGGTCACTTATCTTAACTCATAATTTTTCCTAGTTTTCTTTATTCTTGTACATAGAGATGAAGGTCGTGCTTTTACCGAATGCATTGATAGAAGTAATGCATCACCTTAGATGTTATTAGAAGATGAAAGACGAAAGATTTACATTTTGCATGGATACAAAATACATTGATACAATAAGATCAAAAAACAATTAAAGGAAAAAAGCCAAAATATATCAAATCCTGTTAAGAAAGCAATTCCACCTCTGTTTCCTTGTCTATCATTGATTTAGAGAAATGACAACATTCTGCTCCAGCACATTCAACAGCCTTGAAAAGTTTCATAAACCTACTACTCACATTGGATTTCTCATTTTCAGATCATTAGTTATATTCCCCAGGATCGTATTTCATGCTTGGTGATTTCTTCCAGAGAAGTGGTATTGTGAAATGCATCGCCAACAATGGGGATGGAAATCAAAGGTAAATCCATGCAGAAATATAACCAAGCTGTTTCCAATATATATAGAAAAGAAACTAAAAAGATCACGCTATTGTATTCTTATCAAAGAAACAAGAGTAAGAAAAACTATAAACTTGCCTTTTCCCACGCCTTCAAGCAAAATTTCAGCTAATTCTAGAGCAGGCTCATATACATTCTCCGGAAACATTACATGTCCATATCTTGCAGCAGTGTAGCCCATGTCTCTAGCAAGTTCAATCTGTAACCGCCTAAAGAAAACAGCTGTAATGTAACTCATAGAAATGCCACCAAATTATGACATTCAGAATATTTCTGAGACAAATAAAAAAACATGATTATTCCAAAAACTTTCAAAAGAGATCTTATGTACTTCATGACATGGGATTTACAGAAACACTATGCACAAGTATAGTTAGCTTGTGTGAACGTATTTGTGCATTTTCTCCCAAAATAATAAACTTTCTCCCTCTCTCTGGACTAACACCCCCACCCACCCCCCAGCTACTACAAATAAAAATAATAAACTAGCACTTCTTTGACATACACCAAGCAAGGCAGTAGGCAGTAGCTATATTCAAACCCCATAGTTATGAGATACGTGATTGTACGGCCAGTTCTTTTGTTTTTTCCCAGAACCTGAAGTACAATTAAAAGTAGCAGCTGTATCCCCCCTATTTAAGAGTAAGAAAAACTCTGACAAGGACAGACCCTTCTACATTGATAGAAGAGTGTGAATGAACACTTTTGCATTTAGGGTTTGTTTGATCCAAGTAAGAAGGAAGTGGAAGAGAAATGGGAAGGGGAGGGAAAGAATAATAGTTTTCCTTCAAGTTGTTTGTTATAATCGAAACAAGAGTAAATCTCAAATACTTCTCCTTGTTTGGTACGAGAAAAATAGATCAAGAAGAAAGAGTAATTTTTGTAAGTTTACTAATTAGCCCTTTATCTTTATTTTATATTAGAAATAAACAAGTTACCATTATACTTAAATAACTTTAGTATATAAAAAATTTAAAATTCTTATTAGTAAAATATCCATCATACAAGAACAAAATTATATTCTATTAATAGAAATATTCATCAAAATGAGTATTGTGCATTTATTCTAAATTGTTAAGTTAAATAAAATAAAACTACTAATGATCGAAGATGTAGTATCTTTTTCCGACTATTTGATTATCTTTTCTAAAAAACCATGTAACGGTTTTATCAGCGGGAAGGAAAAAGGAATTGAACAAAAATTATATATAGGTAATAGAATATATAAAAATAAAATATGTATTTTTTTGTCTTTTTGGCTTATACTTTCACTAAATTGGGTGGAAACAAAATTAGACTTTGGAGGGGTTTCATATACATCCAATTTTACTTTCCCTCTAACTATTCTCCTTACGCAAATACCAAACCTTTTCTTATACATCTATTTTTACTTCTTTTTTTTTATATACCCACTTTTCACGCCAACCAAACAAACCCTTAGTTATCCCCTAAGAATCTGATGATAAAGTAGATATCATTCCCCAAGGTCAGGGAAACAAGTGCAATGCCAAAGCCCCTAATGTCAACAGAAGGAAATGTAACCAGGAGCATTACATGCAAAGCACGAATTCTTGGACCAAGATCTCAGTCTTTGATATTGCACAATCAAATGATTTCTCAATTTCAGCTCAGAGGATGGTTTTATGGTTGTAATAATACCAACTGTAAGCAATGGTAAGACATATACAGATATGAAAAGACCGACCTGCAAGTTATCATCAGGGCCCTGCGTCCACCAACTTGCACAAGCATCAAATTGTTGAGATATCCGATTGCAACTCTGAAACAAATCAATGCATGATTCACAGTTAGCCTAAATTTGTTCAAACTATATGCAGCATTTTAATGAAGTAACATGAAGTTACAAAATGAAAGAGAACAATGTTTTTTGGTGATAATAATTAAAAGGGATAATTATACTCCCCTCCCTTGAGGTTTGGTGTAATTACACATAGACCCCCTGCGGTTTGAGAAATTACATCTAGCACCCTATTTGCTTCCGTCTAACAAATAAGTCCCTTCGTTAGTCAAAATTCATTGAATTTGCTGATATTAAAAAAAATTAGAAAAAGAACTTTTTACTGGCCAAATAAATCTTTTTACCACTAAATAACCCTCATACGTTTTCACGCATTAATGCTTGTGACATGCAATTAGAAAAAGAACTTTTTACTGGCCAAATAAATCTTTTCACGCACTAAATAACCCTCATACGTTTTCACCATTATAAGGGTAATAGTTCGAAAAAAATTCTTTGACATGCAATTAGTCAATCAAAGATAAACATCAACTTTCATTCAGTTTTTTTGTTAATATTATAAAATTTAGTGAATTTTGACTAATGGGAGACTTTTTTGTTAGATAGAAGCAAACCTCAGGGGTGCTTGATGTAGTTTCCCAAACCATAGGGGATGTACGTGTATTACACCAAGCCTTTGGGGAGGAAAGTGTAATTATCCCTAATTAACATATGACTTTGCAGAAATCTTCATAAACAGCATTGAGCAACATCTCTGCTAAGATTACAAGAATCTGTTTAAGAAATATGGTATAACTCCTTTAAAACTAATGCCAACCTTGTGAACAGCAAAGTTCTCTCCACAGCGTGAATCTATAACCGTAACTTTTTCTTCAGGTACAAGCTTGTGCTGAGTGAATGGCCACCAGAATATATCACATGCTTTCTTTGGCATGTCATGTAATCTCTGCATTCTTTTCTGAAAATCTGAAAGCATTATTTCCTTGAGAGAAGTGAAAATCATCTGAGATTTGTCAAACCAAGACATCAGGTCATCTGACATGTCCGTTGGAATAGATGGAAGCACGAATACAGGCACCCTAGGAAAGGCCACAAATACTTTTGTTGGTTTCTCTTGCAAACAAAACAGATAAGATATGAAAACTCAACACATATTACTACCAGACAACTGCAGACAAGCGCAGATACTGTTTGAACTTGCAACCTCTTATAACTGACTGGAAATTTTTGAAAGAACGACAGCAGTAAAGAAATTTATTACCTATTCCGGAAATATGACAGTAACGGCACCTCATTCACAAGACCATGATCTTCAAAAATAACAGCAGCAACATCATATCCTCGTAGCTTTAGACTTTCATACGCAGATATAGTTCCTGAAATACCACCTAATCGTCCATCCCCCACAAGAATTGCTGGCAGGCGGAAAGGGCTACAAGAACAGACCAGAAATATCAAAAAATGAAGGGTAAGAGAGAGCACATTGACATATCCTTGCTCCAAGATTTCCAAAGGAAGCAACTAATGATAGCATGCCTGGTTCACAAATGAAGGCTTCAACTATAATTCTTCCAGATCAATTTCACATAAGCTATCAACACCAGAGTAAAATCACACCTTCATCCAATAATTTTGAAAGAAGAGAGAATGATGTTAAGATTGATCAATATTCCACAGCAGGGTAATATGCTGCTCCACTAAAGAGTAAAACTCTACAAATGTCCATATCTAGAATTTATGCAGCACTTTATGTCTTTCATTCCTCATTTATACGTTACTCTGTGGTTTGGTATATCAATAAATCACCTCACTTTCAAAGGCGTCTTAGTCTCTAAATCCAGCAGGAAAATTCAATTCTCACATGCTAAAGGTGAGTAAACAAAATAGACACGCACCGGTATAAGTCGCACTGAAGAGATCCAGATGGCCCGGGACTGGCTACTCCACCAGCAGTCTCAATCACACACATAACCTCCATTTCTTCTGTGTTACAGGATGCCCCGATCAAACCATTTTCTAAACATCTTTTCAGCATGTGCAAGACCTCTGAGTCCCCGACCATTGCTTCTTCCCTCTCAGCAGCTAAATGAGGCGACACAGCCTCTTTCCATGCATACATCGTCTTACAAACAATCTGTGAAGCCGGAAACAATTCAGTTTCATTACTCTCACTCCCCCGCAATTTCCTCTCTTCATACCAATGAACATTCTCTAATCCACCACCGAAGTTTCCACCTTTTTCAACAACCTCAACCCCGAAAGCTTCAGTCCTTAAGCTACCACCTGCCATCCCATTCCTCAAAACCGCATTTGCAGCCGGACTAGAAGCTTTTAAAACAGAATTTGACGCAAATACCGAGAATGGCAGCGGCTTGTAAGTGAAAAACTCTGAGAATTTTCTGTAAACAAAGCGCGAATCGGAATCATCAGGAAAACCAGTCTGAATTGGCTTAACATAAACAAATCTCTTTCTAGGAAACGGAGCAGATGAGGAGGAGAGAAAGGACATTGAGAGCCCAGCAGAGACGAGGGTTTTGCCGAGGGAGGTGTTGGAAGCCCAAATTGTATAAATTGGGTGCGTGAGGGGGTACTCTATCACCGAGTGGAGACGGCGGCGGTGGTAGCGGTGGAGAAAGTAGGATTGTTCGAGTACGCGGCGGCAAAATGAAGCGGAGATGAGAGCTGCAGTGGGGGACATTGTGTGAGCGAGAGAGAGAGAGAGCAGCCCTAGAGCTATGGTAGTTAAGGGTGGGGGAAGGGTTTTAACGGCTACGAGGAAAAGGGTAGGAAATTCAAACGTTAATAACAAGGTTGAGTTATCGTAATTTGATTGGGTGGGCGCAAGGGAGTAGGTCTATTGGAGAGCTACCACATGACAGATGGCAAACATCCCGACCGCAAATTTTCATTTGATAACAAAATTGGAAAGTACTAAATAACCGACACAAAATCTCACTAATAATAAATAAATAAGATGACGCCCTAAAATTTATAAAACGCTCTTAGGAAAAAAAAAACATTTTACAAGATTTCACTATTTTTGGTGACATTTTAATCTTTTTATACATACGAAGCCAAAATTTCAATTAATTTTTATATTGAAAATTTACATTTTTGGTATAATATTTACTTCTTGTTATAAAAGGTTATTTACTTGGTTTTTGCTAGCCCGTTACAATTTGGGCTGGCCCGATATTAAAATCAATTTTTAGGTGATTTCAATCACTCAAAATTTCTATTGATTATGTAGTCACCCACATGGTCCATTTTACCCTTTTTTGTAACTTCTGTTTTCGTCATTAGCCTCCTTTTTTGTTATCATTATGCCAATGGCTTGTCAGGTACATTTAATGCACCTGACACAAGGTTGCTAAACTACTCAACTCAACTCATCTTCCCCAATATTTCTTATGGCAGAAAGCAAACTCCAAGAAGAGGTGAAAATGGCTTCTCCATCATATTCTTCTCATTTTTAATTTTTTGCTACAAAAAAATGATGTTTTGTTCTTTGTTTTGAAGTCCTCGTTAATACTCTTTGTCACCCACTCATTTTGATGAATGATTTTAAATATTTATTTTTTGTGCCAGCATTGGTTATTTGTGGAGTAAGGGCTTACTGTTAAGTAAGAAATTTTTTGGGGTTTGCGCTTCGTATGTTAGTTAAGTAAGGCGATCCTTCCTCCAATTTAATTGTGATGTGTTAAACATCTTGATTTTATTTGTTCTAAAGTGTTAACTGTTAAGCAATTTGATTCAATAATTAAT
Organism: Sesamum indicum; assembly: GCF_000512975.1. NCBI lineage: Eukaryota > Viridiplantae > Streptophyta > Magnoliopsida > Lamiales > Pedaliaceae > Sesamum > Sesamum indicum. The sequence continues at coordinate 9,883,979 of NC_026146.1, read as the reverse complement.
TTTTAATAGTTGTTATCTATTAAAACGTGTCAACGATTAACACGAATCCAATTTGGAATAGTTGGAGAGATGAGCTTGCAAATACCATGTACACAGAATGGTTGACTCGTAGAGGATGAAACCGTTGTATACTTCTTACAAATGATTACTAAAATATTTAGCAGGTCTCTGGCTGTTACCGCAAATTTCCAATACAATAGATTTGTGTTGTATATAACAGAGTAGAACTTCGTAAGAAAACTGTATTGTCTTCGCTCAAGTATTGTCCAATTTATTTCATTCTGGCATGATATTAAATTTGAACGATTTAGCTGCACTTAGTCTCTATTATATAATTTGAGTTTGTCTGTTGAAACAAGTTTCATGAGTAATGTAAACTACAACAACGACATGTCCCTTATATTTGTTTAATTGACTCTGGCATGTCCCTTATCTTTGTTTGTATGTCTTGTATGTTTGTTTATACGACTTTGTGGGTGTTGAATACTACATTGCTTTATAATCTAACTTTCGATGCGGTTCCTTGCAAACATATAACAAGGGTGGAATCTGTAATTTTTTAAAAGGCAAGAATAGTTTCTGTAAAAAAACAATAACTGGTGGGTGTCCAGATCACCAAAAATAATTCCTACTACACTTGTGAAAGTGGGAATAGGGTCGAATCCACAGGGACTGGTGTAAGTTGATTTCTTTAAAAAAAGAAAATAATGGGAGAAGATTGATGATGGAAAGAAGTAACTGAAAACACGAGAGAGAGATTTTCCAGTTAAGGTTAGGATCATGTTTGATTCTTACGAGTTGATCATTGATGCAAAAACAACACATGTGTTAATAAATAAATCAGTTATAGTGTTGGTACGACCTAACACCTTACCTTTTCGTCAGCCAAGGTACGACCGTTGACTAGATCCCTAATTAATAGACAATCTTGGGAACGTCCACAAGATTTAATCTATTAACAGCATTAAGAAGTAGAAAGGCCTGATTCTAATCAACAAACTCCTACGAGGATAATTCGTTTAAACTAGATCATACATTCCCCATAACATAACTAATTATTATGACATAATTAATCATGCTACGTTGCCACTAAGCATTGAACTAAATAAACAATTATACGGATTTATAAAGTTCAATTAGTTAAGCAAACCTTCTTAATCTAGCCACATTACTCAAATATCAGACGTTAGTAATAAGAGCATAGAGAATATCATGAATATTCATATAACAAGTGTAAAGAGAACAAATTAGATCTCACAACATATTACGAATCAAGCAATCACCATACCTTAACCAGAAAATAAAGAATTTAACCGGACATGTTAATGGAAGAACACACTAAAAAGTGGAATTCCATTAACTCCAGTTACAAATTAAAAATAAAAGAGAGAGGGTGAAATAAACTAAATAAAGTATTCTATTGAATTCCAATGATTAATGAACCCTCTTCAAATGAAGATACCCCCATATTTATAATAAAAGTCTTCTACGAATCTAGACGTAGGGGGGGATAAATACATAATTAACTCTAAAAAGGTAAATAAATCACAAATAACATATTTTAAGGAATCATTTCCAAATCTAAGCACTCCATTCCTTTTTCTCTTGCGGAAATCACTCATTTTCCTTCTTCACCCGAGTTGACCACTCCACTGAGTGTGGGCACGCTTAGTCAATCCTACAGAAATTGCCTTGTAATCTCATTTTTCCTTTTTGATGCCTTCAATTCCGATTTAGCTTGATTTTTGCCATCTTTATCTCATATCTTTCTTTTTGGCTGAATATGCAATAAAATCACATGATTAGAAATATTTTGGTTTAAAAAGAAAGATTAAATTGCTATAAAATCGTGACAATTGCGGAGTTATCAATAACTGAGAGGGTATAAATATAATTATCCCTTATTATTATTTTAAAATACAGTTTGCTCTATGTTTTCATTATTTTTGCATTATCTTTTATTGGTGAAATTATGGTTACATTCTTTGATGATTAAGTAATTAAATTATTATTTTATGATAGTTATGAACAAAATCAATTTAACAAATAAAAAATAGTTTTTAAACATTAAAATTGTGAATTTTGGACGTGGCAATTTATAGTTGATTTAGTTTAAAATTAATTATTCTATATGATTAAGTCCAAACAGTAATTTAAACACTTTAGTATCAATGTTGACAATGGGATGGGTTAATCCAGGATCGACATGAACCAGTTTGAAAAAGTCTGATTTAGAATTGGTCTAGTACTATTTATAGTCGATCGAGAGATTTCAATTGGGTCTTCCTTTAAATCTACGTCTACCAATTGACCAGACCAATCCCAAATCAAGCTAGACTTAGACTCTCAGTTGGGCCTGTCTTATTCCATTTTATGAAATTGAGGTATCATTTTAAATAATTAATTTAAATAATCCAAAAAAATAGATAAATAATTAAAAAAAAGTATAATATAACTTAAACAAATCTAAAACTACACAATAAATTTAAATAATAATTTGACCAATAAGTTTACGATAATAAACTTTGATGCGTGCCAGATTTTTTACCACACCACAAGATCGAAGAGTTTTCAAGAAAAATCCTAAAATCAACAGAGACTAACCCTGCAAAACAGAGGTTAGAACTCTGATAGTTAAATCAGTAATTGTTTATGGAATGAATAAAATGGAAACTTGAATGAAAGTGAGAATAATGGTAAGAAATGATGATAAAGGTACATATTTGTATAGAGTGCAAAATATATACTCAAAACAGTCTAAGAACCGAGAGAGAAATGAGAAAATAAGTGAGAGTTTGAGAGTGAAGAATGATGTTACCAAATGACTGCACAATGTCTTTATTAATAGGCATGTATAGAGCATGATACGAGGTTTGTTGTGGAGTATAGTACACCATTGGAAAGCCTTTGAGTTGACTATTATCTACAACAAACCGTTTGTGATTTGGACTTAATTTGACTGAGATATGTCAGGTGGACTGTCTTGCCATGTTTGCCTAAAAATTCAAAACTTGGTTACTGATTTCCAGTTCATTTGTCATCGATTTACTCGGAACCACCTAGGGATATTTTAAGGTAATGTGTTTTGATGTGTTGGCAAACTATATGACGCGTCTACCCAACTATATTTTTAGGCAAACATGGTATTGGCTTATTTTCAAGCAGACATGGCATTTACTCATTTGCCTGCTCGCTCAGTAAAGTAGAACGGAAGCCTGTTGGTTATTCTTCCATGTTGATGGGCCAATTGGACTCGTAGCCAATTGAGCTGATGTTCCTTACTTGTGGGTTTTGTCTCCTACTGGTGAGCCAGCTGGTGGGCCCAATCCAATAATTTTAGTAGGCATCATCACTCCCCCCACTCCAAGAGTGCAAATCATAGAGCTGGAGTGATGGAGTAGGTAGGATATCCTGCAAAAAAACAAGAGACCTTTCATGCTCATCAGCAGAACAACTCCCGTTGGGCTTCGTGAGTAATGTTGACCGGTTGAACGACTCCAGCTGGAGAGTCTTTCTACTCCAAGGAACTAGAGTGGGTGGATCTAGGGGAATTTTTAATTGATTTGGCTGCTTGAATTTTCTGCTATGCTTTATTGTTCCTGTAGGTTAGTATAAGTACTTGGCTAAGAATTACCCAGTTTATATACTACGTAAGATGTTCTCTACAGGTGTTAGAGTAATGTTAAGTAGGATAAGATAGGAAGGTTTCTCCATCTCCTGCTAGTATAAGTTACCCAAGTAGTAAAAGGGGATACTTTATCACACAAGTTTAGCCAGAAAACTAGGTAAGTAGGTAAGAAATATGGCCGGAGACTTGGTAAAAATGCAATTGAAGCATAAAAATAAGTATATTTACATTTTAAATTGAAAGGGAACTAGTCCCTTAATCCCTGCATTAGGCATTCGACAAGCATAAAACAAGCTTGAAATAAAACAAATGGCTATTGTAACATAAAGTGACGAAAATGTAATCACGAAATTTTACCTTTCTGATTTGAAGACTTTCTTCAAACTTTTCTCCTCCAACCATGTGCTCATGTAAAGACCAACAAGATCTCCTCTATGTTGAACACACACTATACCACAAGGTGATCTACAATAAACCTTAGAGGTAAAGTGTATGTAGTATAAGAGACTTGATTATATTATTAACTTAATATATCAAACTCAAGAGGACCTTGCTCTAACTTAAAATTAGTTCAAGAAGAACAAGAATAGAGAAGAAAAGGAGGGAGAATAGAGAGGTCAAGATGACAAGTCTGAGAGGAGTATTGTCTTTTGTATCATATACAAAATGACATGTACACAAGCCTACACATTATACACATACAAGAGACATCTCATATACTTGTTGTATGTATACATGTGTACATTGCATGTCAAGTCAAAAATAGGTACAATGTGTGTCCCCATAGTACACTACCTTCTAGTACTACAAGTACTCAAGCAATAACTCTCTCATCCTTACAACTTCATATATATATATATATATATCACATATAAATATATATATTCAAGCTATGGCTACATATATATATATATATCCTATTGGACTTAATTAAAAAATGAATTAAACCCATAGACTTGGGCCTCTATAGAATTAATCAAATCAATTTTAAAAGCCCATATAGAATTTATTTGATCTTATCAAATAAATCCAAGCCCATAGCCCAATTAATTAATTCATCAAATAATTGAGGCTAACCCGATTTATTTAATCTCATTAAATTATCAAGTCCAAACTCTAATTTATTGATGTTATTAATTAATTCATCCAGTTCAATTAAAATTGATCTTATCAACTTAATAACCCAACCCAAATTTAATTAATCTCATTAATTAAATCTTGAGCTCTCCCGTTTAAATGTCATATCATTTAATCTCTCGAATTAATTTACACTCTTTGAGTTAATTCATTCCTACTAGAATTAATTCATAATTAATTCTACTGCTTCCTTGAGTGGTGTTTTGTGTGACTCTATAGGTTTACCCTCAGCTAGACTTGGGCTTGTGTTAGCACACAATTTAATTGCAAATATATTTGTACTAGTTAATTAAATTATATTTAATTAATCGCTTTCGATTAACACTTAATCTGAAAAGCACCCATCACCACGGGCGACTGTCTGGAAACGGTCCCTATATTAGAGAATAGGTGAAAATGGTGTGAACCTCAAAGGCTACCGAGTGCCATATGGGTATGGTCTTTCCATCGACCATCTTTCGATTTTGTCTAGGGCATAGAATTGGTCATCAGTTTTCATCCTAGACTTGACATCTATGCTTGTATTCTAATTATGTTTCTCATTAACTATGACACAAACTCCCAGGATCACAACATACATCAGAATACATAGGATATCGCTATCATCTCACAATAGGCGATCCTCTCTTGGGACTCACCAATCTTCATACACATTCAGACTGAACTGGAAAAAAGGCTTTTAATAACCACATCAGAATATGATCGTCTTTTACCAAGCCCTAGATACAGTTGTTCCATATATGACACTACGTGAATCCTCAAAATTTGAGGACTAAATCCCATACTATCGGAGTCGAAGAGTTCAATTTATACCGGCCAAGCCTCACAGGTTTTCATATGACGACTCCCTATGAGTCAATTCAGTCCGCTTGACAACCTTGGTCAACCACCCACTAAAATTGCATAGACGTTATACGTGTGTCGCCTATGAAACACGACACCCATCATATGGACGCAATATTTAGTGCAAACTCAATAGAACCCTTGATACTCATCCTCCGGACTCTCGATTTAGAATATTTCAGATCCAATCATTGAAAGTTGGTTTCGAAGTTGTCATCAAATGTGCAACCCGACTTCATTGGTTGATTAGTGATTTGTGGGCTTTGTTGCAATGTATGAAAATTACATGAGTAAGAACAACAAAGTAAGACAAAATGAATACTTACTCTTATTCATTTATTTCAACATTACAAAATAAAAAAAAAAGAATTGCTCTAATAGAATACAAAATAGCCAATCAAATTGGCTTTCTGGTCATCTATTCTAACATAAACAAGCTTGTAGGTTTAGGCAACCTGTTATAGGGCAAGAAATATTGACCTACTTTGCTTAGCTGATGCATGCGTACTTGTTCCAGCTGTTCCTATCATTAGCTAGGAAGATATGATTCCGTTAGTAGGAGAGAATATATCTCAAAGTAAATGAGTAATGACAAGTAGTAAATTTGCCTAAGTAGGTATTTTTAGCATTATGCTAAAATAGATGTGCCAACAGAAAGCAACTAGAAATTGAAGTAAGTGCGCCAGCTAGTAGTTGCCTGTATGTTGTATATGCCAGCTGGTGATGGCTGAGTTGGATGCTTGTGCCAGCTAGTGGCGATTATGTCACTGCATGCACCAGTTGGTGGTAGCTTATGTAAGTGCGTGCACCAATTAGGGGCAATTAATTGAAAGCATGTGCTAGCTAGGGGCGACTTATGTAGAAGCGTGGGCCAGCTAAGGACGGCTTATTAAGAAGATGCGCCAGTTGGTGGCGACTTATTAGGAGTGTGCGGCAATTGGTGGCAGTTTATGTAAGTGCGTATGCTAGCTAGGAACGACTTATGTAAAACTATGTGCCAACTAAAGACAACGGCTTATTTGGAGTTAGCTAGGAGTTGAAAACTGAGCCTACGAGTAATACAAAATAAGAAGCAAGAATTACCTTTATTCATGTGAGATAATCCTTGAAAGGATAGCAAGCTGTAAATAGAGAGTAGGGAATTCAAGAATAAAACTTTCTAAGGTTATAAGCATTTCATGGGTTAGAAAGCCTCCTAGAGATCTTCTGCTTGCCTCTTGCTCTTGGAAGAGCTGCGGTAATGAGAGCGTTCTTTTTTCTACTCGCGCATTTTCCTTTCTCCATGTAGTCTTTTCGGTAGCCGACTTGTATAAGCTTTTCTATCTCTTGCCTCAACTGGTGGCACCGATTGGTGTCATGTCCATACTCCCTGTGATACTTGCAAAAATATTTAGATATCGGGACTCAGGATCTTTTTATGAGCCTTTAGGCTTTTGTAAGGCAGGATGCCAATCAATTGGCATGAGCATTCTAGCTAGGCTAGTGATAAGCGAGGTATAATGCTCATTCTTTGTTTCAAGGGAGTTGAAGCATCCTCTAGGCTCTCCCATGCTCTTGTTGGAAGAATACATTTCATTCTTCCTCTGCCTATCTCGACTGCTCCTTATCACCAGCCCGACGTCCTTTAGGTTCATGTACTAGGAAGTCAATAGCTGGTTTTTTAGCTAGAGATTCAAAAAGAGGGCCTCCACGGAGTCCTTGGGCGAATGCACTAACTAGCACTTCCTGGTGAGCTGTTGGGACCTCAAGGATGGTTGTGTTAAAGCGCTGAGTGTAAGCCCTTGAAGTTTCATTCTCTTCTTGCTTGAACCGGAAAAGGCTGATAGTCAATTTTTTGGTACTTCTTACTGCTAGCAAACTACTGCTGGAAGAGGGAGCGAAAATTCTGCAAAAGATCTAACTAATCCAGTTGGAAGCCGGTCGAACCATTGATGGACCGAATTCATTAGTGTAGTAAGGAAAACATGGCATTTAATGCCATCAATATACCTGTGCAGCAAGGCTGTATTTTCGAACTTACAGATATGTTCAGTTGGATTAATGGTACCATCATAAGCAGGTAGGTGTGAAGGTTCTCATAAATGAGTAGGGAGCTCTCCTCCATAATGTGTTCGCTAAAGGAAATGTCGTGCTCAGTACGTCTAGCTTGTTTTGTCACTTGCTGGTAGAGTTCCACCATCTCTTTCTTCAACAACTTCCAAATACTAGGGGGTTGATGGATAGTTGCTTCCTTTCCTGCAAAGTAGTGGGGGTAAATCGGCCTACTGGAGCCCAGTAGGAATCTGCACATCAATACCTTTATTTCCTGGTGTTCCTCCAGCTCCGCTAGCTTGGGAACTGCGGAAGGTTGAGTTAATGATTTCCATGATGAACTCACCAGCTGCTCATAGAAGAGCGGATTCATAGTGATAGGTTTAACTGTTGAATCGAGCACTGGTGGGTCGGAACGTTGGCTCCTATGGTCAGATTTGGAACAGAAGCATTAGCAGCTCCTGAAGTGGGGTCTGTAGGTGCAATAGTAGGTTTTTGTTGCAGTAAGGAAGGAAGAGTTTCCCTGATAGGATCCCATTATCATCTCCATGGTTAGAATTCGCCATTTCTCATGCTAAAGCCTAAGTGTTCCCACATACGATGCCAATGCGTCCCACACCACAACGTCGAAGTTTAAGGAAAATTCTAAGATCAAATGAGACTAGCCTTGCAAAACAGAGGTTATGACTCCCATGCTTAAGTCAGTAATGATTTATAGAGGCAATTTGAATCAAAGTGAGAATAATGGAAAGAAAATGATGATAAACTACATATATTCGTCTGGAGTTCAAAATATAAGCTCAAAACAGCTTAAGGACCGAGAGAGAAATGAAAGAAAGTGAGAGTTTGAGAGTGAAGAACGATGTTACCAAATGACTACACAAAAATCTTTACTCATAGGTGTGTATAGAGTAGGATACTAGGGTTGCTGTGGAGTGTTATACGCCATTGAAAAGCCCTTTGAGTTGGCTATTAACCAAAACAAACTGTTGTGATTTGGATTTGATTTGACTGAAATACATCAAGTGGAGTAAGTCTTGCCATGTTTACCTGAAAATACGAGAATTGGTTACTTGCTGATTTCCAGCTCATTTGACATCAATTTACTCGGAACCACTTAAAGATATTTCAGGGTGATGTGTTTTGATGTGTTGGCAAGCTATATGACTTGTCCACCTAGCTATATGATGACGTGTCCAGTTGGAATTGACTTATTTCTTGGGCCTGCCAATTCAATAAAGTAAGAGGTAAGTTTATGGGCCTTTCCTCCCTACTGATAGGTCAGCTAGGTTCGTAGTCAGCTGGGCTGATATACCTTGCTTGTGGGTTTTGCCTTCTTATTGGTGAGCCAACTGGGCTGATCTACCTTACTGGTGGGCCCAGTCTAATAATTTTGGGGCCATCAAACTTGGATAACAAGTCCAAAAAAGAGTTAAATAAACTTTAAAAAAAAGAGACAAAAAGTTTTCTTGAATTAATGTACTAAACTTTTAAAAATAGAACAGAAAAGATAAAATTGTAGCGTTTTAAAAGTTTAAAAACCTACTAGTATAATCAATTTAAAATAATATAAATTCTATGCAATACAATATTAAAAAAGAATAAAAATTAGCTCAACTGGGCCAACCCACCAATATAAATCAAGTGGCTTATAAGTTCTCACCAAAACCACGAGTTATGACATGTCTTTAGAATAGTAAATCACTTATAAATATATTTATAAATTACCCACCAACAACAATCTTACATCATTAATGAAATTCACATCCATAACCACCTAGGTGGAAGTGGTTGTGCTTAACCACTAAGCTAATAAGTGTGGACGGATATTTAAACAACAGTATATAATTATTCAAGTAAGAATTTTACATAATTATTCATATATATTTAATAAATTAAAATAAAATTAATCACCTTGATAAAATTATTTATAAATAATCTTACCAATGTCACAAAACAATTCAAACCTTAATTTATTTTTGTCTCATTCTATGACATGATTTATCTACTTTTGTTTTTAGTGTGTGTGTGTGTGTGTAAGCTTAGTAAATGTCGAGAGGTTCAAGTCAACAAAATTCGATTACAATCCTACCAGAGTTTTTCAGGTAAAAAAAAAAAAAAAAAAAAAACTTGTTTTGCAAGATCAGGTGTTTAACAGTGGATTAAGATCTGCACAATCACAAACAAAAACCTCATCGTTAATCAAAATCATTCATAATCCAAAAAAAGAAAAAGAAAAAAGAAGATTAAGAGAGAGAGGAAAATCCCAACAGATAGCTAAGAAAATGGAGTAGTAGTATGTATATATAATATCATAAAATGTCTGGCGCATATCAAAGGAGAGATAAAAGAGCATTTCTCGACTCTCATAACCATCATCGTCACTTCTCCGCCGTCGAGATGACCACAGCCGCCCCTCCGCCGGCTGCTCGCGGTTCCATTTTCCTCGGGGTTGATGTGGGCACCGGAAGCGCACGTGCAGGTCGCTTTTGTTCTTCTTTTCTGTGGGCTGATAAATGTCGCGCTGATTACGTTTTGACTGTGTTATAAGTAACTTTCTTTACTGATAAAGTGTCTTTTGATTACGGGTTGGTTGTTTTTGGTCTTTTTATCGGTATTGGGTAATGAATGATGTGGTTTTGTTTGTTTGAAGTGTTTAATGTTTGCTGTTGTATTGATGTTATTCCTGATTGCGGTTTAATTCATGGTTGTTTCGGGTGTAGTTCTTTTATGCTGAATTCTGATATTCTTTATGTATACTCTTAGGATATTTTGGAAATTATCGGGTAGTTATATAAATGAGTTTACTGAAGCTTACGACGTTCGGGAGGTTGATTCTTTGTATTGTATGCTACTGAGTTGCATTTATGAAATTAATCTTCTTCTTTGCATTTTGACTATTCGGAATTCAGGGGCTCCAGATAAGTGTTTAATTGAAGTTGCTGGGATTTGAGTTTAGTGGGGTTCAATTTTGTGTTGTTCTGCTCTGTTGTTCAATGCAGGTCTATTTGATGACAATGGACGACTTTTGGGCTCTGCTAGTTGCCCCATACAGATATGGAAAGATGGTGACTGTGTTGAGGTGACAAAACGACCATTTTGAACCTTTAATACATACTCTAAACTCTAATGTTTAGGCCTATGAGGATCATCGCTGAAAGATTTGGCATTTCTACTTGTTTCCTTGATTTTCTTGTATCCAGCAATCTTCGACTGATATCTGGCTTGCAATTTGCACCGCTGTGAAAGCAGCATGTTCTCTTGCAAATGTTTCTGGGGATGAAGTGACAAGTTTGGGTTTTTCTGCTACTTGTTCTCTTGGTATGTAATTCTAATAAGTAACTAGTATATTTCGTGCTGCTAAGTAACACTATAGATCCATCTTCATTCACTATTTTCTGGAACATGTAGCTTATGGCCTCACTATTTACCAGGGGAAATTGGTTTTGTGTGCAGTTGCTATCGATGATGAGGGAGAACCTGTGACTGTTTCCTGGAGCGGTGACCCAAGAAGAAATGTTATAGTGTGGATGGACCATAGAGCTGTAAAACAAGCTGACAGAATTAATTCCTCTAAGTCACCAGTACTTGAATATTGTGGTGGGGCTGTATCCCCTGAGATGGAGCCGCCAAAGGTGCTTATGTAGTTGTCAGCAAATTCTTGTGCTGGTTATGTGAATTATGATTCAGCCAATAGATGATAATGCTTATCTCCATAAAATGAAGCTATCTGGTCCCAGTGTATTTTTCTTCACGAGCTCATTAGAATGAGCTGAATGTTTGAGATTTTATGCACCACATCCGTAGATCAGACGACTTAATCATTGATAAGAAAAAAGAAGGGATAACTTATTTAATCATCATAGCTCTAGAATTAGGATGCTGTAATCTTAGAAACTCGAGGCATCATGAACCATGCCAAGAATTGTTTATGCTAATGCTCTATTGGTTCCCAATTGTTTCTGAAAATTGCATCAGGATGTTTAGAAGTTCTGCAGGAGCTAAGGGAGGCCTTCTTTTGGCCCTTTTGTAGTTGTTTGTCATATTATGATGAATATATCTACAAAATAGATGAGATATCGGGAATTATGCATGGAGGAATGAGCTTTTATAGTATATTCTTTGTCTTGTTTGTGGTTATCGTATCTGTACTGAAAGATAAAAGAAAAAGATCATGTAATGTGTCTAGATGTACTTTCCTTTTGTGGTTATCTGTTTTTTCAGAAATCTCCTTGACATCTGGACGATTCACTATATATTAAAATCATTAGTTCACTTTAACCATGTATCAGAAAGTCAACCCTTGAGGTTATCTCCTTCATTTTAGTTCCTATTGCACTTACAACAAGTAGTTCAGTTTCTTTAATTGCCACTGTCAGCACGTCCTTGTTAGTGGACTTTGTGAAAATAACCTTGCAGTTACATATGAGACTATTGTGTATAAGATCATGTTGCCTGGTTTTATTCTTATTTTTCTGAAAATGTATGATAAAATGCAATGAGGATTGAGTGGGGTTATGCAGAATATTCTTTTTCCAGAAGCAAAATATATATTTGAGGAAATGTTTCGAGGAAACTGAAGTTTATGCAATTGGTGGTGGTTGTTGCCCTTTTTTTTTCCATCACTCTGCATCGACAAATAAATTTGCAACTAATTATATCTAGGGCCTTTACTGCCACAGGCTATATTTGTTGAATATTATACTTCTCATAGCTGGGGAACTGTCTGTTATGGTACACTGACTTTCCTTACAAAATCAAAACGACGTACTTTGATTAAATGTAAGACTACAAGTCAATTTGAGGTGGGCTGAGATCTGGATAATGTCATAGTAGAACTGGTGAAGATGCAAGAGAGTCTTGCAGAGCCACTAAAGAAAGGGAAGACAAAGGTTTTTATATCATTGGAACTGATGCTTTTTTCATGTAAAACTGCTACATATTGCGACATAATTCCATAAGATGAATATGTATACACACACCATAACCTTTTTCTTTTAGTAAGTGTCTTCATCTGTTTTTTAGATGCGTGAAAGGAGTTTGCTTCAGTTGTATATGTTCTCTACCAGCAGATCCTTTTCCATTTTTCTTTCTTTTTTTTTTTCCCTTCAACCGGCCATTTTGTAATTTGGTTGCTTTACTAGAAGTTATTATCCTTTGATTTCCACAAAATAGCGTGGCTCAAGAAATGAACAGATGTTTGATCATCAGTTTTGAATTGCTACATGCATTGTCTAATGTTGCAAAACTGCAATTGCAGCTTCTGTGGGTCAAAGAAAATTTGCAGGAATCATGGTCATTGGCATTTAGGTGGATGGATCTGAGTGATTGGTTATCATATAGGTAGCCTATGAATTTCTCCTCCATTATGATATCGTGACTGCAGTTTGTATGAAAATTAGTGATTTGCCTCATTTTGGTTTCTTCTTTAGAGCAACGGGAGATGATACTAGGAGTCTGTGCACAATAGTCTGCAAATGGACTTACTTGGGTCATGCACATATGCACCAAAACAATGAAATAGATTCTCGTGATATGGAAGCTCGTGGATGGGATGATGACTTTTGGGAGGAGATTGGTCTAGGCGATCTTGTGGATGGCCATCATTCCAAGATTGGTATGCTTCTAAATTGTCTTACAACTACTGAGATGTTTTTCTTTGGTGAAATTTCAGTAGTCTCTTATACCACCAGTGCTTCGTGAACTGTTCATTTGGTAAGTGGATGTATTAGATGGTTCTTTCATACTCAGTCTGATAAGTTGTATTCCTTGCTGAAGCATATGAAGTACCTAGCAATAATGGTATACATACTGTTTAGCTATTTGCTAATATGAAATTGGACAAAGCATTTTAAAGTATTATGATTTAAGTAGAATAATGCAACTCTAATCATAGGAGATTTTGGAAACAATATCTGAAAAGGAAGTTGGTTATACTTAACTTACACGTATTGCTAGGAGAAACTTCTAAGCATCTAAATTATTTAAGGTCCTGTATATCTTTTTTCTTCGGCATTTGTAATAGTTCTTTTTGTTTACACATAGGGCATGCACATAATTAGAAGTGTAAGTTAGACACATTTATAAGTTTCTTCTTTTAGACAGGTATAATAATAGTCGTGTCTCAACCTATTGGTTTGAGTTTTCTCATTTCAATTGATTTGTATAATTCTCCTGACTCTTACAGAAATTAATTGTTTACAGGGCGAAGTGTAGCTTTTCCTGGTCATGCTTTGGGGTCTGGTCTGACACCTGATGCTGCAAAGGCAAGAACCCTAGTAAAAAAATCAATTTCAAGGGGCTACCTTGAGTGAATATATGATGTAAAGCAAGAAAAGCAGATCCTTCGTTCTGTGTGAAAATGATGATTAACTTAGTTATGGTTGTATAAATGATTTTTTCTACTAACAAGTGGTATTTGTTTCCAGGAATTGGGTCTGGCTGCTGGGACACCAGTTGGTACATCCTTAATAGATGCGCATGCCGGTGGTGTAGGAGTGATGGAAAGTGTTCCGATGGCAGATTTTGCGTCAGAAGGTTATTCCTCTTAAATTTGTCTCTTAATATCATGAGACTTTTGTGTGCGAGATTATATGTTTCTGTGTTACAGCTCATTGGTTTTGCACATTTAGAGGTTGATGAGGAAGCAATATGCCACCGAATGGTGTTGGTATGCGGAACTTCTACTTGTCACATGGCAATTTCTAAGAACAAATTGTTCATTCCAGGGGTCTGGGGACCATTCTGGTCAGGTATAGTCTGACAGAAAGAAGTGTTGCTTTTGTGATTTTTATTCATAAAAAAGTAACTTTTTTCAATTATTTCAGTTAGTGTTTATTCATCCAAAATAAGGTACAGAAAATATTCGATTACTTTTTATCCTGTACAATGTCACTTGATTGGAGAGCTTACAAATAGAGCCGTATTTATTGTCCCCCAGTAAAACATTCAAACTTTAAGAGTGGTGGATGGATTCTTGTGCCCTCATAATGGAGAAGGCAGTGAAAACACAGTTTCCAAGCTATACTTGCTACTGTAGCAACCTGTTTGATCTTACAGTTCAGAGCTGTATAAGAAGTTACCTTGTTGGATTAGATATGCTGCTTAACTATGTCCATCAGATCTGCAGCCTTATACTTTTTCATGTCTCAAGTGTGAACTGCTAATTTTATCAATATGAAATGTTAAAGTAGCCAAGTGACAGGAGTCCTGGATTTTTCCAGTCAACTTCCTTTTGGACATGATTACAGCATTCTAGGAACAAATTCTGGATCCTATGGTGAGCCCTCCTGCATTCATTTGGCGAGAATGCAATTATACTGAGACTGATTAGGGATCTGATTGTCAGGATTGAATTGCCACCAAATCATGATTTATCAGATTTCATTACCTAGTAATTTGATTAGGGAAACCAGTCTAGATGCTTGTTGATGTCCTACCATTGTGGTCCTCCTTGCCACCTACTGGAGAGTCCCTAGCATCTGGGGCTCTTTAGAAGGTCTTACTATCTGCGAGTGCCTTCATGCCTTCTCAATAGGTGACAAGACGGTAACTCGTTCCAAAGCCTTTAGTCCTCAAGTATTTCCTCACTCTGATACTCTATGTATGCAAGAAATCTAGGAATGCCCTCATTTTGGTATCTCATAGCCAGAACTATGCATCCTGATGTACTCATATGCCACATGGTTGAGATGATAAAATAGTTCAAGGGGGCCATGTTTTTCACATCTCCTGTCTTGGATTGGTTTGTGTTATATGTTTTTTTAAGTGTCATGTGAATCCCTTTTGGTTATTTGAATAACTTCTCTTTTTTGTTCTTTGATGCAAGGAGTGACTAATATTTATTTTGTTTCACTTTTACGAATTCATTTAGCTATGGTGCCTCAGTATTGGCTTACTGAAGGAGGCCAGAGTGCCACTGGGGCAGTACTTGATTACATTATTGAGAACCATGTTGCTTCTCCGCTCCTGGCTAATAGGGCTGCTTCTAGAAGTGAGATGGCTTAAACTTCATACATTCTGTATAGTATATATTGATGTAACTCTTGCCGCTTACCTAAAATCTGTTATAATCTTCTTGATTTATTAGGTATTTCAATTTTTGAACTACTGAATGAGATACTGGAAACATTGAAGCAAGAAGTAGGTTCATCTTTTCTTGCGGCATTGACTAGAGACATCCATATCCTTCCAGATTTCCATGGAAACAGGTAAAAGCTTGAGATTTTGTCAGGAGTCATTTTCTATTCTTGAAGTTGATTTGTACTTTCTAAGTTTTTAGTTCAGATCTCCCATTGCAGACCCAATCTCAAAAGGGATGATATGCGGTTTAACTCTTGATACAAGTGAAAAACAGCTGGCTCTTCTATACCTAGCCACATTGCAGGGTATAGCATATGGGACACGGCATATTATAGAGCATTGCAATGCCCACGGTCATAAAGTAAGGAAGTTGTGTACATTATATTTCATGATATTTTAATGCTGTACTTGGTTCACCTTCACAGCTTCACCATATTAAGCAGAATCTTAATTGAAATTAAGAGTTGAAAAGAATCCAACAAATCGAAATAACATTAACACCAGCACATGGTTCTTACTAAACATTCTTAGACTGGTAAAATACACATAGAGTAGATTTTAAATGTTCTGCTTTCTTTTAAGAATATCTAGTGCATGAATACAAAGAGTTATAACTGGTTTAGAATGGGTTTTAATCACTTCAAACATAGTAATTGAGGGAACTTAGGACTTGTATGTAGGTGTAAAGTGAAAACGAGGTTTTCTCTCATTATAGATATTTGGGTATAATTTTTGGACTTTTCGGGGAACGGTAAGTTGCATTAAATAAAAGAAAGCAAGAAAATAAATCGATTATCCGGTGGTGTTTCCCTTGACCGGCCAAGGGATACCCACAGTCTAAAATGCACTACTGATCGATGTTAGCAGGTGAAGCTATGAATACGCTATCGAATATCTCAACTATTTGTAATGCCATGGTGGTGGATGTTTGTTCCGTGTGCCTTAATCGTCTGGGCTTGTTCTTCTTCCAAAGGAGGTTAACACATGATGTAATATTTGTATTCCAGTCTCCGGACTCGGTATGTGACTCCTAGGTGTATCTTCTACATCATCTAGCAATTGTAGAGCATCAAATGTATTAGACACAGCAATTGCCTTCCCTTTTTCCTCACGACTCAGCCTTCTTTCACGAGGAAGCTTATCCACCCCTTGAGTCGGCGGCAAAAGTGGCGGCCTCGCATTGTGTACCATGTGCAGTCGACTCTCCTCATTTCTCGCCGCACCAACTTCCGTGTTGTTTGAAGCCTTCCTAATTTGTTCAGTAACCAGTGGTGGTTGGATCTGCACTCTCGTACTTTTTGAGGACACAGTAGCCGGAGGTTGTTGTGGCGCACTAGCTTTAGGCACGTACACAGCTACTGGGGGTGGATAATTTTTGGACTCTCCTAATTTTTGGACTTTTACCATTACCATCTTGAGTTAATTATCTTTAACTGCATGTGACAACCTAGTGTCCTGCAAAATGCCACTTTACTGGTGAATGTTACATGAAATAAAATTTAAGTATCTTCCATGAGCATTCCTTGTTATTAATTTTGATTCTACACATACTCTTTGCTATTAGCTTTTCTCCTACATGTTTTCTCATCAATTGTTTTTTTGCTACCAGATTGACACCTTGCTTGCATGTGGAGGGCTTTCAAAGAATTCCTTGTTCATTCAAGAGCAAGCAGATATTACAGGTTTTCTCTCTATCTCTCTATCTCTGGGCGTGTGATGTCTATTTCTGTGTACACGTGCCCGGATGTTTTGGAATTTACTCCCCCTTATTTTTTTTACTTTTCTATATTCTCCACCTATTATGCTTTTAACATGGTTTTATCTAATTTAACATTGAACCTTGAGTTGATTATTATCTTGGTGCACTATCAAGATTCGCAATGATGTCATTATAGCTGATCGGTTTTGATGATAATACAGAAACTGTTTAATAGAGAAATTATTCCCATGTACATAATTTTTAGCCAAATAAATTGCTGGGCTTCACTGGCCGATTGTTGCATGGTCTTCTTTTCTGTTTAGCAGTGTGAACAGTACACTAGAGAAGCTGCAATTCTTGTAGTTTGATTGAATGTGGATGCTGAGTTCACAGCTTCAAGCTCAACTTTGTGAAAATTATGCAGCTTCATATGATGATATAACAGAACAATGCCCAAGACGTGGAATGTAACTACATTAGACACACAATAATGTTCAAATGGGCGCTGCAAATTAATCACATGAAAATACGTATCACCAAGTCTTTCCTCACTGATAGGCTTATCTTACAAGATACGTCCGACAGACGTATCTACTTGTCCGAAGAGGAAAGTCTAAAGAGATATTTGGAGGCATATCTGCTATTTGAAGTAACTATTGACAAATGCAATTGTGGTATGTATCCTTTTAGCTCCATAAAGTGACTGGAAAGGCCTAATTCCTAGAACCCTGCAAAATAAGGCAGTAACCTTTGTAAACCTGAAGTTGATGCTCATCTTTTTCAAGTATAGTTGTCCTTAAAGAGGTGTTGATGATAATTGTCTGCACTTTGAGGCTTGTAAATTTAGCCAAAAGCTATAGACATGGGTGGAAGATTAGCAGAGATGAGTTTAGCTGAACGTCAGCAGAATATTAGTATAATTGTCTTGACGGTGTTGAGGCGTCATGTATAAACCGCACTTTGCCACAAGAGAATCTTAAAATGATTCTGCTTTGCTGAGGAAGATCAAAGAGATGTTTGGTGTTGGAACCTTGTGACTGGCTAACCGTATCCCATTTTAGAAGTTGTTTATGAATAGCCCTTGGGTCGGAGCCTAAATTAGGAGGGAAAAGAACTCTGTTCTTAAAGCTTTTGTTCAACTCCTTTCAGTGTCAGATTCTTCCGTGTTCTGTAGGCTTAACATAGTCTGGGCTTTACATGAATTTTTAAACAGGTTACCCCATAGTTCTTCCACGGGAAAATGAATCAGTGCTCTTGGGTGCTGCTATTCTTGGTGCTGTTGCCTCAAAAAAACATCCCACCGTCCAAGATGCCATGAGAGCACTAAATGCAGCTGGGCAGGTAGGAAAACATTGGTTTTTGCATATGTTTGATGTAATTGTCGAAGTGTTACAGTTTGTTTTACACTAATGTTGTCGGCATACATCCTTGGCAGGTCGTCTATCCCTCTAAGGACCCAAAAGTGAAGAAGTACCATGATGCTAAATACCGTATCTTCCGTGATCTTTACGCTCAGCAGTTATCTCAACGCTCAATTATGAAAGACGCTCTTTCATAGGTTTGGCATCTATTTCTGCATGTTCACAACTCGAAAGTTCTACCAGAGCGACGAGTGGAAAGTTGATTCTTGACTTGTTTATGGGGTGCATTTCGTAACATTCTACAGTATCACCTGGCCTTTCGGCCTACATCACATGTACAGTTATCTTAATGCTGTCTGTGTCCTAAAGCCACATTTTCTTTGATCAAGTAAATGTACATGAATCTCTATTCTGCTCTCTTCTCCCTCACTTATGCTTGGTAGCCTGCAGACAAATTAAATTTGTGCCCGATAAAGTTGTCCCATGTGGAAAATAATATATTAAGTATTAATTTCTATTTTATATTTTGAGAGTTTAATTAAATTTAATTCTTAAAGTTAATAGTTAATTAATTGATATTAATATTTATTTTTTCTGGCCAGTCAAATGGCGCCAAGTGTCTTTTTTAAAAATAATTCTTGGCAAATGTATCATATCTTCCAAATCAAGCAAGTTCAAGTCAATTTGAAAATAAGATTGTATCTTGCAAATATGGAAGCAAATGTCAAACAAATCGTGAAGGACCAATCAAATTGTGCCATCTCATCAAGTACATAAGAAAAAGTCTTCAACAATTCAGGACACACAGAATTCAAGAGGCAATCAAAGGCAGAAGCAAGAGAGTATTCAAGAAGTTTCAAACCCTCTCAAGCGAAAATCAAGGAAAATCCATGGCATTCAAAGTAAAGGCATTCGTTGCGGAAATCACTCAAAATCGACATTTGATTCATAAAGAAGTCGAAAGACCCACGAGTTAATGTTGTCAAGATATAAATCCAGTTTGGTGAAAGATCAAAGCGTCAAATCTATCAAAAATATTCAAGCTCAAGTCAAGTCTAATTTACAGCGTTCAATTCGAGAATAAGTTAAAAGACTCCTAGATTAACTTATTGGAGATTTGAGTCGATATTGAAGGAGATCAAACCGTCAAGTTCTACCTTCGAAGTGGCCAAATTTGAAGATCACATTTTGAAGTGAACAATTAAAGGTTATAAGTAGAGATTTTGTATCCATGAAATATTCGATTCAATACACAAATCATTTATAATATTTTTCTTATTTCAATAAATTCAGAAACACGAAATTTGTGTTACAAATTTCTGGCATGTCTAGTGGGACAATCCTACCTCTCATCTCTTCACCAAAACTCTAAAGTATTACAATGGCTGCCAACAAGATTCCGACACTCAAAGTCGTTGCTTCAAATTCAAATGAAACTATTGGAGTCATCCCAAGAAGTATGTCCAAGAAAGCATACTCTGAGGTGACTTTCCATGAAACTATTGAGAAAGATCTACTCTATGTTGGCGGGATCAATGAAGATGATGGACATTTGAAGGATGATTCGTCTTCCTCCACTATCAAGTGTAGTTATTGTCATGGCGACAAACACTACAACCCTAGAGGAGCACATTGCAAATATGACGAGAGCCATAGAAGGTCTTGCAAAGCATGTCTAATAGCAAGACTTTCAAATTAGCAAAGTCAATGAGAAAGATTGACAACAAGGATTTTAGTCACGTGGCCGCAAAACAAGTTGAGGCACATGACAAAGTTGAGACGTCTCTAAGGCAACAATCCAATAAAAGAGAAAAATCATCAACGAAAGAGCTGCAAGTCTCCTCAGAAGGGTTGATTCTCGTTGACCAACTGAAAGAGTTCATCATGGGGACTATAAAAAACAAACTCGATCGAAGCTCTAAGTTGTCCATGACATACACAAAGTCATACACTCAAAGAATCGATAATCTAAAGATGCCAGTTGGTTATTAACCTTCAAAGTTCTAGCAATTTGATGGCAAGGCAACTTGAAGCAACACGTGGCTCACTTTATTGAGAAGTGTAATAATGTAGGGACTTATGGAGATCACCTTGTGAAACAATTTGTTCAATCCTTAAAAAGAAATGCATTTGATTGGTACACTAACTTGGACTTGTAGGGAGAAAACCCTCCAGTGGTATTTCCTTTCAAAAATAGCCTATCAACTATTACACAAGGATGGAGTACGAAACTCCTCAATATTACAGGCCAAATACACAAAAATATTACAGCAATGAATATTACAGTAAGAACAAAAGAATCGAACAAGAGAGCAGTACTGTTTGAATGTGGCTCAGGAGATAGAGCCAGATCCAATCTCAAGAGGGACACGGTCACAAAATACCGGACCCAACACACACACGGTGAACACCACGGTTGCACCACCACTCACGGCACTCAACTGACCCCGATCACACAGACCGACCACTACCACTCACCACACAGTAAACCTCTCACAGAGACTATCACACAGAGTGCAAGGCGAAAACAGATTTCTTATTCGGCCGAGAGAGGGGGAGTGGAACCTCCGTATTTATAGGCTAGAACTTCCGGAGATCTAGTTCGTTAGGCGGTTTCTTGAGAGCCATTAGGTTGGCTCTTGAAAACCGCCGGAACCGGAGAGGATAGAGAGACACAACGGTCATCTTT
This sequence comes from Sesamum indicum, assembly GCF_000512975.1. Taxonomy (NCBI): domain Eukaryota; kingdom Viridiplantae; phylum Streptophyta; class Magnoliopsida; order Lamiales; family Pedaliaceae; genus Sesamum; species Sesamum indicum. Next base: position 9,862,509 of record NC_026146.1, on the reverse strand, counting down.
CGGTTTGAGAGAGAGAAGAGGTAGAGAGCGGTGGAAACCGCGTGAGGAGAGAGAGAGAGAGTGATTAGGGTTTAATAGGGATAGTATATATATATAGTCAAACCGGGTCAGCATAAGTGGAGCGGGTCGGGTACCGGGTGGGGGCCTCCAAGTAGTGGGCTTGGTGTGTGTGTGGGCTTCGGGTCTTTGGGCCATATTATCTAACATACCCCACCTTGGACCAAATACCCAATGGTATAGGTCAGGGGTTTATGGATCTGGTTTGCTCATCATTGCCAATAAATACTCCATGGTTGGACCTGCAATATAAACAACACTAAACAAACACAGAGGTATCAGTCAGGATTTAGTAAGAGTATTTTTAAGCACTTACAGAATTTTTCTATAGGCAAACACTTAGTACCCATGTCTGCAGGATTTTCGTCTGAGCTGATCTTTTCTAACCTTATCTCATTTTTTCCCACAATGTCACGAATGAAATGATACCTAACATCTATGTGTTTCGTTCTATCATGAAAAACAGGGTTTTTACAAAGCTGAATTGCTGATTGACTATCAGAGAAGATTACAGGTTTTTCTTTTAAGAAACTAATTTCATTAAGAAGACCACTAAGCCATAATGCTTCTTTAAAAACCTCTGTTGTAGCAATGTATTCAGCTTCTGTCGTTGATAAAGCAACAATATGTTGAAGTTGGGATTTCCAACTAATGCATGAATTGCAAAATGTAAACATGTAGGAAGTGGTGGATTTACGACTGTCCCTATCATTAGCATAGTTTGAATCTACATAACCAATGAGGTGTGCATGAGCAGAATGTTTAGAAAATTTAATACCAACCTTTTCAGATTCACACAAGTACCTAAGTAACCATTTTAATACTTCCTAATGAGGGGTGCTAGGATTTGACATGTATCTACTCAAACAGCTAATGGCATAGGCAACATCCGGTCTTGTACATACCATAAGGAACATAATAGAGCCAATCACATTAGAGTAGGGGATCTTGCTCATTTTTTGTATTTCACTTTCAGATTGGGGGCATTGGTTTTTACTAAGTTGAAAGTGGGCAGCCAAAGGGACAGCAGTGGGTTTAGAATTTTCCATAGCAAACTTTTTAAGAACAGACAAGAGATAAGTTTTCTGGTTCAAAAGAATAGAGGAGGTTTTTCTGTCCCTGATGATGTTCATGCCAAGAATCTGTTTTGCATTACCAAGGTCTTTCATTTCAAAAGCATTGCATAAATCTTTTTGTAACACATAAATGAGCTCTAAACTCGGACTAGCAATTAACATATCATCAACATATAAAACTAGGAAGATAGGGGCATCATTTACATATTTGAAATAGAGACAATGATCATGGTTACTCCTAGAGAAGTTTAGAGATAACATGAATACATCGAATTTTTTGTTCCATTGACGAGGGGATTGTTTAAGACCATATAAGGATTTTTTCAGCAAACACACATGGTCAGGTTTAGACTTATTAGAAAAACCGAAAGGTTGTGACATGTAAATATTTTCATCCAAGTCTCCATGCAAGAAGGCAGTTTTGACATCCATTTGTTTTAATTCCCAGTCATAATAAGCAGTAAGAGCAAGTATAATACGGACTGTAGTATATTTCACAACAGATGAGAAAATTTCATTATAGTCTATGCCTTCTTTTTGTGTGAATCCCTTAGCAACTAGTCTAGCCTTATATTTTATGGGGTTTTCCTGTTTTATCTTGAATAACCATTTGCAGTCTACAATGGAGGTATCTTTTGGTTTTGGAACAAGAACCCAAGTTTTGTTATCAATTAAAGATTTCATTTCTTCTTTCATAGCAATAAGCCATTTTTCGGATTTTAGGGCTTCTTCTACACTAGAAGGTTCTCCTAACTCAGTATTAAGGCTAGTATGGAAGTTCCTAAGTTTTGAGGGTATCCTAGTTTGTCTCATATCCCTATCTCTAGCAAGTTGGTAATTATCTAGAGGGTTATTAACAGGATTTATATCTCCTAAGTTTTCAAGATTTTCTGAATTTTGTTCTTGGTTGTTTTCTAATTCCTCCCCTTCTTGGTTATCCTCTATATCAACTTTGTTAAAAGTGATTTCTTTTTCTATGGGTTTAGTCTGTTCTAGGCATGGCATTTCATTCTCGTTGAAAGTGACGTCTCTACTAATTAAGACTTTAAAGCCAGGTTGACTCCTTACCCATAATCTGTACCCTTTCACCCCTTTAGGATAACCAATAAAGATGCATTTGAGGGATCTAGGTTCAAGTTTATCAACATTCTGATGAACAAAAGCAGAACATCCAAACACACGTAAGTAAGATAGATCAGGCAATTTACCATTCCACATAAGTTCAGGAATTTTTCCAGACAATGGCACAGAAGGAGATAAATTTATTAAATGTGCAGCAGTTAGGACAGCTTCTCCCCAAAATGTTTTAGACAAACCAGAGCTAATCAGTAAGCACCTAACCTTTTCAAGCAGGGTGCGGTTCATGCGTTCAGCTACCCCATTTTGCTGGGGGGTGTATGGGTTAGTCTTATGTCTTCTTATTCCATACTTATCACACATTTCGGAAAACTGTTTATTACAGAACTCTAAGCCATTATCAGTCCTAAGAGATTTTAGTTTCTTACTGGTTTGATTTTCAACAAGAGTTTTCCATTTTTCAAACTTGTCAAAAACTTCTGATTTATATTTCATTAGAAATACAAACACTTTCCGAGAATAGTTATCAATTATAGAGAGAAAATACCGATTACCCCCATGAGTTGGCACATTGGATGGACCCCAAACATCAGCATGGGCATAGTCTAAAATGCAAGTTGACATGGATGGGTTTGGGGATGGGGATACAGAAAAATGAACCCTATGATGCTTACCCATAACACATTCATCACAGAAATCTAGCTTCTCAAGTTTATCATTCAAAATCCCATGTTTTCTCAAAAAATCGAGACCCTTCATGCTAATGTGTCCAAGTCTTTTATGCCAAAGAGTTGTTTTATAGTTTTCAGAAACAGATGCAGCAAAATTATCATATGTGACAGTGCAAATGTAAAGGTTTCGTTTTTGTATAGCTTTAAACACAACCAAAGAACCTTTCATAATTTTCATAATGCCTTTTCCCCACCTACCTTCTAACCCATCTTCTTCTAAAGCAGCACATGAGATTAGGTTATAACTTAAATCAGGTACATATCTAACATTTTTTAAGATCAGTTTGTAACCATCTTCAAAGCATAATGCAACATCACCAAAACCTTTTATTTCACATTTTTTCTCATTAGCCATATACACAAAACCACTATGCTCATATCTTAGATTTGAAAATATGTCTTTAAAAGGACTCATATGAAAAGTGCAACCAGAGTCAATCAACCATTCATTCATATCAAAGGAGTTCATAGTTATAGTGGCCTTTTATATAGTGGCCTTTTATACCACAGTTATAGCAACGTCTATCTTTTATTCTGTCATTTTTGTTTTCTCTAGTTCGTGACTTACTCCTACTGTTATTATATCTGCTTCTGCTACTACTATTATACCTGTGATTTCTAAATTTAGTTCTACCTCTAACCATATTAATCTCATGTTGATTCTGATTAGGCTTATTGACCTTAAGATCTAACTCTTTACTCTTAAACCTACTAACCACAGTTTCTATATTAATACTATCTCTTCCATATTTAATGGCAGCTTTTACATCTGAGTAAGATTCAGGTATGGCATTCAGTAATACTATAGGGGAATATTCGTCAATATATTTATCACCAGCAAATTTAATATCTTGGATTAATTTTGTGAAGTCATCTAGATTCTCATCAATATTCCTAGATAGATCAAGTTTGTATCTAAAAAATTTTTCTAACAGAAACAGTTTGTTAGGTAAAGAAATTTCAGTGTACAGTTCTTCTAGCCTATCCCATAAAGCTTTTGAAGATTCTAATTTACCGACTTTACGCAAAACAGTATCAGACAAGTTCAGAATTATAGAGGAATAAGCAAACTCATCGTTTTCTCTTTTCTTTTCTTCAGAAACATTTTCAACGTAGCTGCCTTCAATGGCTTTGAAAACCTTTTGTTGGATAAGGATACCTTTCATCTTTTGTTGCCGTATTGAGAAATCGATTTTGCCGTCAAAAGGTAAGAGATTATAGCCAGCCATTTTGAAAACCGATATTTTAAAAAAACTTTGATTTGGTAGGCAACGTCAGAAAGATCTTAAAAAAAAAACTTAGGGAAAAATCGTGAACTAGGTTTTGAACACCAAATAGTATCAGTAATAATGAAAACAGTATAACACATATACCAGAACTAAGTCAATATAGCAAGTATACAGAAAACCAACACAGACCGTAGAATAACAAATATACCAAGATCGAACAGTATAATCAATATACCAGAATCAAGAGCAGTATAACAAATATACCACGATCACAAATAGTATAACAAATATACCACGATCACAAACAGTATAACAAACATACCATGGACCGAGGCTCACCAGCCTAAGTCCCTACTAGATACCCGACGACCTCAAGGGTCCGGCCAAGAGGGATGTTAGGGGGTTTCACCTCAGCAAATGAGAGTAATACGGAATAAGGGAAAAACAATCAATAATATGTGCGGAAACAGTAAACAAACAGTAAACCAAAGGAGGAGGGGTTTATGAAATTACCGCCACCAGGATCTTGCTCGGATCAGAAATGCAGGCTCTGATACCACTGTAGGGAGAAAACCCTCCAGTGGTATTTCCTTTCAAAAATAGCCTATCAACTATTACACAAGGATGGAGTACGAAACTCCTCAATATTACAGGCCAAATACACAAAAATATTACAACAATGAATATTACAGTAAGAACAAAAGAATCGAACAAGAGAGCAGTACTGTTTCAATGTGGCTCAGGAGATAGAGCCAGATCCAATCTCAAGAGGGACACGATCACAAAATACCACACCCAACACACACACGGTGAACACCACGGTTGCACCACCACTCACGGCACTCAACTGACCCCGATCACACAGACCGACCACTACCACTCACCACACAGTAAACCTCTCACAGAGACTATCACACAGAGTGCAAGGCGAAAACAGATTTCTTATTCGGCCGAGAGAGGGGGAGTGGAACCTCCATATTTATAGGCTAGAACTTCCGGAGATCTAGTTTGTTAGGCGGTTTCTTGAGAGCCATTAGGTTGGCTCTTGGAAACCGCCGGAACCGGAGAGGATAGAGAGACACAACGGTCATCTTTCGGTTTGAGAGAGAGAAGAGGTAGAGAGCGGCGGAAACCGCGTGAGGAGAGAGAGAGAGAGTGGTTAGGGTTTGATAGGGAGAGTATATATATATAGTCAAACCGGGTCAGCATAAGTGGAGCGGGTCAGGTACCGGGTGGGGGCCTCCAGGTAGTGGGCTTGGTGTGTGTGTGGGCTTCGGGTCTTTGGGCCATATTATCTAACATGACTCAAACTCGATTGATAGTTCGGAGTAGTTCGAACAAGAGTTCCTCAACCGCTTTTATAGTACCAGAAGGATAGTCGGCATGATCGAATTTACAAACTCACACCAGTGAAAAGAAGGACCTGTCATTGATCGTATCAACCGTTAGAGAAATCTGAGCCTCAATGTAATAAATGAAACAATGTAAATTGATGCGCATTTAATTCACGAAATAAATGTACGTATAATATTAAATATAAGTTACTTGATCCTTTTGCATCTCATCCAATATATCTCTTATGACCCGGACAGTAGCTCGTATTATTCGGGTGAAGGTGTGCTCACAATTCCATGTAGCACCATATAGTGCTGCTGGGAGCCAGCGGTTGTTGTCTGTTTGGACTTGGTCCATATATAATCATTTGCACCAAGTTTGGGGCAAAGTGGAGTGATCTGTGACCATATCCAAATCTGTATAAATAATACAAATATGTGTTATTAATTAATACTCATAACAAAAAAAATTATCTATAAGTTAATAATTAAATTTTACCTGTAACAATTGCAGCTTGCCACCAATTGTAGCTTTGCCTTTTGTGCTGGCGTTGCATAATTCAAGATATAAAAATGCGAGCACAATACTGCCCGAATTATTGTTCCTGGCTGTTTCTATATACTTCAAATTTTGAAAGATATAGTAATGATACCAGATTTTCTGCACATCATTCCACCCAATAGGAGCAACGCAACAGCACGAGCGTACTGCACGACAATTTTGTGGGGTATGTTATGATTAATTTCGACCACCGATAAGTGAGATATAATTACCTGAGTTTGCAATCTAGAACACTTGAACGCATTTGCATCCGATCGAAAACCTAAATAAGTCAGGCAATAGTACTGCCATTGAATAGTGGTTCGATCGAAATCAACTCCTATTACAGGCTCACCATCTATTGGGAGTTCCCAAATTATTTGAATGTTTTGTAGAGTAATTGTGGCTTCCCTTGTACGAAATGAAAAGTGTGTGTTTCGAATCGCCACCTCTCCACCAATACAATGATAAGATGACAACCATATTGAAGCCGTCTGAATTGTACAGGCCATAAAATTCTATTTGGTGTAGGATTTGTTGCACATGAACGAAAAGATTATGTTGTTGAAAATGGTTCTAAAAAGTACCATCTGCACGTTTTCCATTCAGTACGACATTAAGGTCACCTTTTGGAATATCATCAGACATGTATTGTGCTTGTTGGGACAACACAGTTCGATCACGAGGACCGTAGACTGCTCGTCTATCCATTCACGACTTTGACATATTTTTATTACTCTTTTTATATAAATTATATTTATATAATTTTCATTTTTTTTTAAATATTTTTCAAATAATTAACCCCTTCAGTTTGCTACCCAAAAACAAATCAGAAAAATTATAAAAAGAGCAACATTCGAAAAATCACAATTTTCTTCTAAAGTCCTTAGTCTACAAAAAAAGAAAATGCAAGGGCTTCTCATGTGTTCTTGAGGAGGCATTTGTCGATAAATTAAATTTGTGCATAATAAAATTGCGCCATGTGGAAAATAATATCAAATATCAATTTCTATTTATATTTTGGGAATCTAATTAAATTTAGTTACTAAAGTAAATAGTTAAATAATTAATATTAATATTTATTTTTCGGCCAAGCAAATGAAGTCAAGTGTCAAATTTTAAATTCTTGACATATGAATCATATCTTCCAAATCAAGTAAGTGCAAGTCAATTTGGAAATAAGATCGAATTTCAAAATATGGAAAGGGCCAATCAAATTGCACCACCTCATCAAGTAAATAAGAAAAAGTCTTCCACCTTAAAACTATCAATAGGGGTATTCTTCAACAATTTAGGACACACAAAATTGAAAAGACAATCAAAGACAGAAATAAGATATCATTTAAGAAGTCCCAAATCCTCTCAAGTGATAATAAAAAAAAATCCAATGTGTTCAAAGCAAAATCGAAGCGTCCGTTGCGGAAATCACTCAAGTCAACATTTGATTCCTGAAAAAGTTGAAAGACCCACGAATTAATGTTGTCAAGATTTAAATTCAGTTTAGTGGAAGATCACAACGTTAAATCTACCAAGAAACATTCAAGTTCAAGTCAAGTTGTCCAAATTTACAGCGTTCAAATTTGGAATAAGTTAAAAGACCCCTAAATTAACATTATTGAAAATCCGAGTCGATATTGGAGGAGATCAAATCATCAAGTTCTACCTTCGAAGTTGCCGAAATTGAAGATCACATTTTAAACTAAAGAATCAGAGGTTCCACGTAGAATTTTTGCACCCACAAAACATTTAATTAAATTCAAAAATCATTTATAATATTTTTTTGTTTCAATAAATTTAAAAACACAAAATTTATGTTACAAACGCCATAAAGGTTTTTGGGAACTAGAGCTTAATTTGTTGGTTGGTTCATGTTGTTCATGGTGGCAATTGTACGAGAATTCTACTCTAGACCTTGAAACCTGATAGATCCATTTCAATAGAAACAACATACACAGAGGATGTAACAACAATTCTTCCACTGTAATGTAAGGAGAAACAACACTATAAGAAGAATCACATCAAGAAATGAAATGTAAGGATCAGAATCGATATGGTATGTTTCTTTTGAGAATAGTGAAGTTAGAAAAATTTCAAACACATGGTCAATAGAGTAGGATGAGATTACTCTGAAAACATTTGGCTTATGATGTTTAATTTGGACAACATTTGTTGTGACTTTTTCAAAATTATTAGGTCGAAAATCGAGGTTTCACTTATATTTGTGTATTCTCTTCTCTATGGATGATTTGTTTATACTCTTCCCCTTTATGCTATACTATTGATAATTGAATTGATCAGAAAGCAGAGGTCAAACTCAGTGGTACAATTATACTTGCTCTAATAATTTGTTTCCACCTAATACATATTTAGATAGTAATATTAACAGGTCAACTTCTCATGGACCACTGCAACTTGATTTCAACAGTGACAGTGACACTATCCGGTGTTAGGAATTCAAATTAGTTGCGGGTGTGTGCAAAGACTATAAAAATGGGGTAATTGTAAAATGAAAGATTTATGTGGTTAAGAAACTTTTTATGTTTATACGATAACGAGCACACGTTTTCGATGCTTTTAAAATTTGAAATTGAAAGTGAAAAAAGTTTATTGTTGAATCCATCTGTTAACACAGTTGTCAGCTATTTAAAGGAAAAGAGTCCTAATATTAATATAGGTAAAATATGTCCGAAACTGACTAAATTTTGAACTGTCTCAAAAGGCCCCGAAACTTGGGTCAAAAAATATCCTACCGTGGTAGCAATATTCTTAAAGAATATCAGACCCAAAAGATAACTACAGAAAATAGAAAAATATGCAAAGTTGACTGAAAAATAAAAAATAAAAATCAAAAGATTCGCTAGGACAGTGGTCGGAATAATGAAGGACAGCCCCTCACCATGATTATGTGAGCGGTTGGATTCTTCTATCAAAGAAAATTGAAACAGTGGGTTTATATTCCACTGTTTGAAATTCCACTGTCAAACCACTCAACTAAAAACTCTAAATCTTTGACTTACACTTATCTAAATACTCCAAAAATATATCCTTCTCGTGTTCTACATCACTATAAATACTCGAGATATAATTTTGTATGAATATTTTCTGGATTCAGTCATCTGCAACTCCCACCAACTTAGGGCAAAGTTGAATTCGAGATGATTGGTTTATGTCTATGGGTATATTTCACGCATTAAAATATGTGATAATTAAAGAATAATGATAAAAAATTTTACAATGAAGAGATGCAAATAATTGTTGCAATCCTAAGGGATAAGAGCAAAGTCAATTTCTTGGATACCAATTGTAAAGAGATGGATTTGTTAAAACGGAGGGGTTGACAAATGGAAGTTGGTAGTGTACATATATAAATATGGAGGGATTAGAGCCTCCATTTGAGCTCAGCAAATGCGTCTTTATGGATTATTTTACAAAAAGCGCATTTGAGAAAATAACACCTCCATCATTATTCTATATTTCTCCCGTTGAAGGAATGCAGACAGCCATCAGGGGTCTGCTTCAGGTACATGATCTTTGTCAAAGTTCTCGAGGTTGTAATGGGATTTGCCACGTGGCTAACCACAATTAGATGAACCTCCCGACAACAATATATATGTGTGTGATTAGACCTTTATGTATTAATTAATTAATTATTAATCTATAATTAAACTAATGAGCTAATTAGTATATATATTCTTGTGTGGTCTGGACATGCATGCATGCATGGTAATAAGGTATCTGCATGCATGACCATGAAAAGGAATGTGGATAATTAAACATATCCAACTCTTTATTTATGGTTATGCAAAATATTGAGTGGTGGGGAATAAAATTAGAGCTTGTGATCTAAATTCACTTTACACGTTATGAATTAGTATTAGTTATACTATTCTGGATAATTAATGAGGGGCAAAAAAAATTAATAAAATAGGTCAATATTTTATAAAATATAGTTTAAAATGAGAGTTGAATAAACTCTTTAATAACATAAAATTATTCAAATAAATTCAAATACTTTTTAAATATTTAAAATTCCTAACTTCAAATCTATTGATCCAAATATAGTCTTGATCGCATTCGTAGTTTTCCGAAACTGAATTTCTAATCTTGCTATCCAGACTTATAGAAACAAAATTCTATTTTACTGCTAAAAAAGTTGTAGTTGATATGTATGCAAACTTTTCCAACTTTTTTAAGTCTTCTAACATAAAAGATGGAAAAAAGTATTTAGTAATTTTATCAAAGTCTGTTAAACGACCATTTTATTTAAAAATTATTAGAGAGAATAATTATTTAATATTAATATTTTATTAACAAAGTCACATATGATTGGGAAAAGTATTATTTTAGTCCGCTAAGTATGCCTAATTTTAATTTTAGTCTGATAACTATGTTCATTTTCGTTTAGGTCCAGTAACTTACGAAATTGCTTACTTTTAGTCCTCTGAAAGATTTTCGGACAATTTTACCCCTATGCAACTTTTGAAAGGCAGTTTTAGTCCATATGCACTCATAGGGGTAAAATTGTCCGAAAATCTGCCAGAGGACTAAAAGTAAGCAATTTTATAAGTTACTGGATCTAAACAAAAATGAACATAATTATCGAACTAAAATTAAAATTAAGCATACTTAGCGAACTAAAATAATATTTTTTCCCATATAATTTGTTGCTCTACCACTCTAGCTAGCTAGGCTAGTTTGAATCCAATTTTTTTCATCTGGTACTTCTAGACCTGGAAATAATTAGGGTATATATATATATATATGTATACGATGAGTGAGGTCAATGGGTCTAGTTCTAAAATTTCATTACTTTAAGGTTATGGGTTTGAATCCATCAATTTGTGAAATGTTATTCCTTTAATAGTAGGTATCGTTTTACTTTAATAGGATTGTTGATTAGATATAATTATCTGATATTGATGATTAGTATATGATTATTATAATATTATTATTGTTAAATTTAAATATTAAATATTATTGATTATAATTGATTTATTTATAAAATAATAATACAATTAGTTCATAATATATATAAATATATATTTAATATTAATAATTATAATCAATTTATTCAAAAAAATAATATAGTGGTTGCTATCCCTGTAAAAAAATATATAGTCAGTGAGAATGTCAATAGGGGGTGGCCATTGTCCAAGAGCAAGTCAAAATTGTGCCCCATTATTTGTGTATACAATCCTTCTAGAGCAAGCTCACTTGCAAATGTATAACCTTTTCTTTCTAATTAATAATGACCAGTATTTGTGGCACATACTATATATATGTGTAAATTTTACAATGCTATTTAAAATAAAATATCTTAAAAATATTTATTGTTTGGTAAAATATACAAAACACGATAAATTAATATGAAAATTTATAATAAAGTAGTGCCCAAAGAAAATGCATGAAAATAAAAAAAAATAAATAAATATTAAAAGATAATGGGAGAAGTGGGAAGGTATAAAATGAATAAAAAAATTAAATATAAAAGAAAAATAAACTAAAAAAGAGAAAGACACCGAAGAGGTGCTCTCCCTTAATAATAAGGTATAGATTAGGATTATTTACAACTGAAAACAATAAACAAAATACAATAATTCACATGAAATGGACCAAATTCCCACACATATGATGAAACTCAATCCAACTTGAATCATTCACTTATTCATATAAAGGGTTCAGTGGGGAAATACATACTGTTATAATTAAATCAGATTTTGTATTCGGTTAGAAATTAATTACCTATAAAAAAAAAGAAATTAATAATTAAATTCGAGCTACATAGTACATTTACAATTTATAAATTAAAAATAGCAAGTTAAAATGAAATTGTTATTTAAGCTCGATAGAGAGGCGTCTGGCTGAGCTTGTTATATATATTTTAAAACATCTTATAAGATGCTTGAATGCATATAAATTTTATTAAATCATTTGATAAAATTTAAAAAAAAAATTATAAGATTTTAGAGTAGAATGTTCATAATTTTATAAATCTTTTTTTTTTTAAAAAAAATGCTCAACTATTTTTTTTAATTCTATAATTTTAACATATTAATAGACCAAAATATATTATATTTTGTTAGTGTTCAATTACCTTTTATATAGTTGATATTTTTCTTGCCCCGAGAATATAAATATTTGTGACATGATTAATTCTAAATTCAAACAAACTAGTAGTTTTTTTTTTTTTTTCATTATTACAAATTTACAAGGAGCTTATTATAAGTTCTAGGATTAAATATATTTTGCACCCCTAAATTAAATAAACCTTTATTTACCTTCCTATCTTTGGATAATCCTTTAAATTAAATAAAAATTGATAAAAATATCCTTAACTACTAATAATAAGATATATTTACATTAATGCCCTCTATTGAAATCAATCAATTTGAAAAGTTATTCCACTATAATGTTTATAAATTAATACTAGTTTTGTACAAATTGATTAAGTACAAAATAATTATATTGAATTTGAGTATATAAATAATCGTATTGATAATTAGCAAAAGTATATGAATTCACTAATTTTAAATTAACGAATAAATAAGCATTTTTGCATATAAGATTTTACCTACTGATATTTTAGAGTACAGGTTCTACTCAAACCAAAAAATTATTATCATAAATATGTATTCAAGTCTTAATTTAACATAAAAAATATTAGGTATGGATACGTGTTGTAACTATAAAATGGGTTTGGGTCTGGGTCTGGGTCTGGGTCGAGGGACCTAAGATTATAGGACAAGGGACAAAATAGAATTATTACATACAAAGACAAAAACAAAAGATTACCTCGTTAACTCCCAAATTACCTCACTTGCCATTTGGGTGCCAAAATAATTAATAGGCTCAACGATCACTTGCAATATTTTTGTCATTAAAATTATATCTAGTGTAACGCACAAAAATAAGTTTATACATTTATTTTAATTTAAAAGTACTAATATTAATCTTATCAATATGTGACTAATCTAATATTAATTTATTAGTATCATAAATGAATAAAAAATAAAGTTGAATTAATTGATATATTTAACTATAGAGGGTATTAAAGTGAATATAGCATATTATTTAACATGGTCGGTTCCTGGTTGAACCGATCGATCCGGTTAAATTCTGAAAACATTGCTTATAAATTAAGTTGATTTAGTTAAAAACTATAAGCAGTTCCCTACAAATTTCTATAACTTATTAGTAAAACTGTAAATATTAAGATGATTTTCCAAACACTTTAACTTCAATTTTTTGTTTTTATTTATAATTTATAGGGAAAAGTATTATTTTAGTCCGCTAAGTATGCCAAATTTTACTTTTAGTCCGATAACTATGTCCATTTTTGTTTAGGTCCAGTAACTTACGAAATTGCTTACTTTTAGTCTTCTGGCAGATTTTCGAACAATTTTACCCCTATGCAATTTTTGAAAGGCAGTTTTAGTCCATATGCACTCATAGGGTAAAATTGTCCGAAAATCTGCCAGAAGACTAAAAGTAAGCAATTTCGTAAGTTACTGGACCTAAATAAAAATAGACATAGTTATCGGACTAAAATTAAAATTAGGCATACTTAGCGGACTAAAATAATACTTTTTCCTAATTTATATTTTTATACATTCTCAACTTTTACTGCTGATTATCTTATAACTTTATCTACAAATTATTTCCACTACAAAAATAGAAACTAATACAAACACACTTTAATAAAAACATCTTATAAGATGTGTGCACTTACAAGAAATTCCAAATAATTTCAGCCAAACACCTCTTAATAAACTGAAGAATTATGATCGATACAGGAACACGTCTTGCTTTTGAACAATTTGTCAAAAGCTTGTTGAAACTTATGAATGGATAACCTTGACCATTTTTCAAGGGCTGTTTGATGCTAATTAAGCCTTAATTGGAACAACTTATAAATTTAAACTTGACTTGAGCAGCAGGATGATCAGGTTGTATATATATATATGCATGGGTGGCAAATAATTATAATATTATAATTTAATCAAACTTATTTAATTATTATACAAATTCTAATAATCAATCTATATATATATATATATAATACTAATCTTGTGATCAAGAAATTAATTCTTTCAACAGCTCTCGTTAAGACAAAGAAAAAGAAGGTTGGTCTTCTGTGATGATGCATGAAAAACAGCAGTGTCAATGGAGAGAGAGAGAGAGAGAGAGAGAGAGAGATTCTAGGGTTGAGAGAAAGACAAACAGAAGCATGTTTTCTTCCTCCTAAAGATCTGAGTCTGATTATGAATAATTTATATACCTATCTTTTGAAATTTCGGCAGTTTTCCTCTTGTAATTTCCATCAAAGTGCGGTTCCGGACCACCTTATTTAAATATAATAATAATAATAAATAATATAAAAAAAATGTTAGGGGAATGAAGGTCAATGAATGGGTTCACCCTCAACAAGCTTTTAAGTTTTTTAAGATAATTATTAATTGTTTTTCCTAACCTTTTTTCTATTTAATTATTTTCCTAATTAAAATTGATCATCTAGATATCATGTAAAGATTACAACCTTAGCCAACTTGTCAACTTTTAGGGTGTCTTAACGTAACAACAGGGAATTATGCCAACATCACTAATGTTTATGCCGTAATCAACGACTCATCATCATCAACACAACTTGGTCACAATAATATTATTTAATAATTTTTATTTTCCAAAAAATATTAAACAAAATTTCGACTTTGGGATTGACATGACACTAGATATTTAGGGGTGTTTGTATTAGTTTATATTTATGTGGTGGGAATAAATTATAAAGGAAATTATAAATTAAACAATAACGAAAACGGAGAACGTTTGAAAACACAAAAATTGAAGTTTCAGTATTTTAAAAAATAATTTAATATTTATACTTTTATCAAATAAGTTGCAAAAATTGATACGAACTATAATTTTTTGACATTAATCAATTTAATATAAACACCCCTTTAATGCATTTTTTCTAATCATTATTAATTTAATTTTTTGGCCTCTTCTAATAATTTCTTGACAGTAAAGTAAAATCGTTAGTCCTTTCAGCCGACATCGAAATTTCGTGCCGTTGAGAGATTGAAATTAGATCAGATATTATTTTCCTTTTCTTTCTTTTCTCGTTTTTGTCTGAATCGGTGGAACACAAATAGCACAAAGGTTTGAATCATTTAATGTAATAAATTGCCTGGTTATCAGCCATGCGAAATGCGAATGCAGCTTCTTGCATCGGACATCAAAAAAACGTGTTTTGGAAGGAAAATACTGTCCTAGGGGGAATGGAATTACTGGCAGCATATAATAATTGTCGATTATTATTAAATATAAATATTTAATATTGATAATTATAATCAATTTATTCAAAAAAAAATATTTTTTCGCCTTCGCTTCAAAAAATAGAAAATGGCCCGTGGTATTAGAAATTTTGTACTTTGAGTTCATCACGTCGAAAGTCAAAAGATCAAAGTAACATATGTAAATCCCGTGATTTATTTTGTTTTGCAGTTTCCTAAATTAGCAAAGGAAATATTTTTAAGAGTACGTAATTTTTGTATAATTAGATCAAATAAGAAAAAGAAAAAGACATATATTACAAAACAACTCTTGAAACATATATACTATCTGCTGTGGCACGTCTTCCTATCAACATATAATAAATAACACTTCACGTTTTAAAATACATTATAATAACTAAAAATAAAATATATAGATTAATGTCATATTTCACAAAATAAATGAAATAAATAAAGAAAAGAAAACTAACTCAAGACATATCAAAGAATTTGGTTGTCGCCGTGTAATAAATTATCATTTGTGAGTGAAAATGGCTTATTTTTTCAATATTTTTTTGCTATAATTAGAAGGGAATTTTAATGTTGCAAAATTTTGTAAACTGTCCCCCAAAATTTACTAAGGAATATTTTTATTAGTAAAATTTCTAGCAAAATCAGCACCAAAAAGAATTCGATATTAAAATCAACGACGAAATAATTACCAAGTAAATATTTTTCTTATTAAGTTTGTTGCTTAATGTAACTTAGCAACGAATTTCACTTTTCTGCAAGGAATTTGTGTTGTTGGTATGATATTATTTCTTGTAGTGATGTAACATCAAGACTGGCATCAGTATGTGGATATCATTAATGGGTGTTTGGCCGAGCTTATTAATAAAATTTTATAGTTTATAAGACGTTAGATTTTTATTTTTTTTTCAAAAGAAACTATTAAAGTGTTTGGATACAATAATATCATAGAACTTATAATTATCATATGCTACAACGACAAATTAAGAAAATTGAATTAACTCGTTAATTAAGTTATTATGGAAATAAATTAGGAACTTCTTGAAGGTTTTAAAGGAACTTACTTAGTTCTAAATATTTTTTTTCTGAATTTTTTAATTTGTTTCTTTAAATTAAACACTTTATGACATTTCATAAGTTCTCAATCAAACCGTCTATGAGTTAAAGAGACCAATTTTCATCCATCTTTTTGTAAAAGAAAGAGAAAAAAGAAATAATATATGAACAAAGCATGTCGACCTCTTCTTGAAAAGATTGGGTAAATTACAATAATTTTTTCTAAGATTTGATATAATTACGAATACCCCTTATTGTTTAAAAAATTACAAATATCCCCTAATATTTGATGAAATTATATAATTTTTAGATGGAGGTATGAAATTATCAACTTTGCCCTTACAGTATTTTTGTTGTTTTCTTAAAAGAAAATAAAAGTTTATAAAAAAAATCAAATTTGGTGGATGGAAAATTTTTTAAAATTATAAAAGAACTATCCACTTAGTCCATAAAAAAATTAAAAAAATTTAAAAAATAATAATCCACCAGGACATTTTGGTCAGATTACCATAAAAGCTAGCTAGAAACCTAACAAATTGGGCTAATTATTAGATGGTCGTTAAAATCAAGAGAATATTTATAATTTTTTCAAACAACTAGAGGGTATTCATAATTATGTCAATTCTTATGAGAGAATGTTGTAATTTATCCCAAAAAGACTTCATCTAATGAATTTCCATCTGGATAAATACATAGTGTTCATTCCAATCTTTCAATGATCAATGATCAAGATTCCAGGGTTAATTTTCTCTAATGCTGGAGGGTTAATTAAAGTGATGCTGAAGCAAATAGCTGTGAATTCTGCAGGCATTTTCTCATGTAAGAATTTCATCAAAATTATCAAAAGGATTTAAATTTATCCGTTTTAGTTTTAGTCCTGTAACTTTTATAATTACTTAATTTTAATTTTTTAACCCAATTTCTAACAATTTTACCCCTATATAGCTTTTCAAAAGCAATTTTAGTCAATATATATCCATTTATTTTGCATCTCGTAGCTAATGCTTCCTAAACTAGTATAAGAGTTTAAGTTTATTGAAAAAATATTTGTTTATATTACACTTAAACCATTAGGATGGACTATTGGCATTTATCATAAAAAAGAAAAAAAAAGTCATAAATTAGGCTAAAAAATCAAATCTACGTAAATTTAATAGATAAAAAACTAAATTTAATATTGTCAAAGATAAAGGATCAAAATAAATTCAAATCAAAGTTACAGCACGAAAATTTTCTTAATTCCAATTATCGAACATATTCAAAGAAGTTATCACAAAATTAAGAAGATACATATACATATGTATATATATATATATAAATAAGGATATTTGTTTCTTGATTATTTGCTGTAGCATTTGCTCCACAATTAAATTATTGCAACCAAAAAAAGCAAAATGATTTTAATATATCTATCCAGAGAAATTTGTGTACTTCTTTGTCAGGTTTCACATACAATAATCAAATATATACAAATAAAATATTATGACTGAACTAATCCAAATGTAGAGAGGTGTGGAAGTGGGGGATGCAAAAACCCTAGAAAGAATTGTAACTGGTAAGACTTTTTTGGTTCTGCTAAGTATCACATCATCATCTTCCTACCTATAAAACCAGGTCTTCCCTTCTGACATTTTCCTCAGCAAACTTCAAACGTTAATTTCCATCTGTTTCTGCTGTTTGTCTGAGAATTTCACAAGATACACAAAAGAATCAGCTCTGATCAGGAGGGAAAAGATGGGAAGAGCACCATGCTGTGACAAAGCTAATGTGAAGAAAGGGCCATGGTCTCCTGAAGAAGATGCAAAACTCAAGGCTTATATCGAAAAATACGGTACCGGTGGCAATTGGATTGCTCTTCCTCAGAAAATTGGTACATAAAATCACCTCAAAAGTTCCAATTACAAATAGGGTTTATCATGTATTTTCGACGTTTTTTTGAGTTGGCGGAATGGTTTGATTACAGGGCTAAAGAGATGTGGGAAGAGTTGCAGGCTGAGATGGCTCAATTACTTGAGGCCTAACATCAAGCATGGTGGATTTACTGAGGAAGAAGACAATATTATCTGCAGCCTCTATATCAGTATTGGAAGCAGGTGAAGATGTAGAAATTTACACACAGTACACACACTCTTGGCACATGCATAGACTCAGAATCTACACAAACACTTCTGATGAGTTTTAGCCTAAACTACTTGTCCTTTTTCCATTGTCTATGATGCTTTCTTTTTCTTTGCTTCTTTTTTATTTTTTTTAAAAAAAAATAACATGTTACTGATCAAGAATGAAATTTCCCTTTGAGGGTTTTTGCAAGACTTTTTCTTTTCATTTGTCCATGTTCATCAAGAGTTAAAAGATGCGTATTTTCAGGGTTTTTGATTATTGTGATTAGTTTCTGATTATTATGTTTGAATTTATGTCATATTAGGTGGTCCATAATTGCAGCCCAGCTGCCTGGAAGAACAGACAATGACATCAAGAACTACTGGAACACCAGGCTGAAGAAAAAACTGCTCGGCAGGCGCAAACAGGCGAACGCGAATAGACTCTCGGCTCCAGGCCAGGAGCCAAAGGATGCAAGTGATGAAGAAAACAGCTGTGATTTGCAAAACCTGAGCAGTTCAGCCCTGGAAAGGCTTCAGCTCCACATGCACCTTCAGGGCCTCCAAAATCCCCTCTCCTTTTACAATGATCCAGCAATTTGGCCCAAGAAGATGATCCAAACCCTCCACTCTCAGAATCAAAACAATGATCTAATGCATCAAATCTCCTCCATCACTGATCAGGTGGCTGCTGAGCAAGATTATAATAATAGCCCCCTGATGAAAATGGATGAGATTGAAAATTCTATCAATGGTTTTTCATCTTCAGAAAGCTCATTTGGCCTGAACCCTGATCAAAGCGATTTCCTTGAACCAGAGCAAAACACCGGAATCCAGCTTAGTTCAGGTTTTGCTCAAGCTGAACTTGATCAATACTTTCCGACAGAGTTGGATGGATCAAGGGACAACCTTGGGTGGTGGTCTAATGATGGATTCGATGTTAGTTCAGCATCATTAAACTCGTGGAACTCAGCAGCTATGCTTCATGATCAGACGTCTGAATACATGTACCAAGATTATGTGATGGCATCATATAATTTGCACCAATGAGAAAATATTACAAGACATATGTATGTGAGGATCTGTAGGAGATGATCATTTGTTTCTTCATAAAAAGGAGGAGAGCTATTGCTTATGTTGTAAATTGTGTGAATAATGTTAATTATAATGTCAATCGTGCATGTCCATTTTCATATTCAGACTTGAGTTTTTGTATACTTGCAAGATCAAATTAATTTGAACATAATTAATTTGTGTTCACTAATCCTAGATTACTCGAACCTTTGTTTTAATTAGTGTTCGAGTTTGATGCTTTCGAACCACCAAGTGTTTATTATTACCAGATGGCTGAATTACATTGTTAGTTTTGTAATTACAGTCATTTGACACACAAGTAAATTATACTCTACTCTCATAGGATATGGGATTCAATACTTTTAGTCTTATATTTTACATAATTTTGAAAATATTCTAAAAATTGAAAAAACATTTAGTCTTGTATCCAAATTTCTGACAAAAGATAGACACCAAGGACATGTGCAATGTGTGGAATCGTTAGTTTGATTGCTCATACAATTGATGGACTAACACATTGCATGTGTTCTTACTGTATACTTTTATGAAAATTTGGAGATCTAACTAAATGTCCCTAGTTACCCAACTTTGGGACCATTCTTAAAATTGTGTAAAGTAGAGGAGTAAATTAATATGTCGAGTTTTCTTAATTTTGAGACCATTTTAAAAATTTCACAAAGTAGTAGACGACTAAAAATACTAATTCCTATTATATAGGATTAAAAGTATAATTTTGTGGAAAACATTAGTCTTGTAATTTGTTAAGTTCGTTAAATCATTTACCTTTTTAAATATAAAGGTTTTATGATAAAATTGACGGAAATTGTTAAAATTTGCCAGAATACATAAAGGATAAGCAATTTTTTAGAGTTAACAACAAAGAGACTAAGGGTTCGTTTGATTCAAGTGAGAGAAAAAGAAAAGTGGAAGGGGGACGAGGAGGGAAAGAATAATAATTTGCCTTCAAGTTATTTGGTATGATTGGAAGGGG
This sequence comes from Sesamum indicum, assembly GCF_000512975.1. Lineage (NCBI taxonomy): Eukaryota > Viridiplantae > Streptophyta > Magnoliopsida > Lamiales > Pedaliaceae > Sesamum > Sesamum indicum. Next base: position 9,841,945 of record NC_026146.1, on the reverse strand, counting down.
AGTAAATTTCAAATATTTTCCCTTGTTTGGTACGAGGAAAACAGATTAAGAAGAAAAAATTAATTTTTATAATTTTATTGAATAACTCTTCTCTTCATTTTGAATTAAAAATAAATAGATTAATATTACACTAATATAATTTTAGTATATCAAAAATTTAGAAATCTTAGTAATAAAAATATTTGTCAAATAAGAATAAGAATATTTTTCATTAATAAAAATATTCATCAGAATGTGTATTACTCATATATTATAAACAATTTAGTTTAAATAAATAAAAATTACTAGCAAAATTGAATACCTGATTGTTGACTTTGATGTAGTAATTTTTTAACAATTTTGTTATTTTTTTTAACAATCATGTACAGTATTATCAGCAATAAGGAAAAAAGAATTGCAGAGATTTTATATATATATGGGTAATATAGTAAATAAAAATAAAAACTATACTTTTTATCTTTTTGACCTTTTATTTCCACTTTTCTGCCCAATTTTGGACGGAAACAAAATTGAACTCTAAAAGGATTTCAGATGCATTGAGTTTTATTTCACTCTTCCCCCAAACCAAACACTAAGGGTTCGTTTGGTTCAAGTGAGAGGAAAAGAAAAATGGAAAGGGGAGGGGAAATGAAAGAGGTGGGGAGAAGGAAAGAATAATAATTTTCATTCAAATTGTTTGGTATGATCGGAAGGGAGTAAAAATCTCAAATATTTATCCCCTTTTTTTGTATGAGGAAAACAGATTGAGAAAAAAAGACTAATTGTTGTAATTCTATTAAATAACCATTCTCTTCATTTTTTGTATTAGAAAATAAATAAATTTATATTATACTAATATAATTTAGTATATCAAAAATTTAAAAACCTTATTAATAAAAATATTTATCAAATAAGAATAAAAATATTTTTTATTCATAAAAATATTAATCAAATGAGTATAAATAATTTATTTTAAACAATATAAATATTAAAATAAAAATTACTAAAAGTATTTTCAACTAACGAATTCAAGTTCAAACATCAGTGCCTTGTCGGTACAAAAAATAACTTTGGAGGAAAATTATATAGATATATGATATATATATATATATTGGTAAAAATTTATTTTTTTATCTTTTTGACATTGTATTTTCTCTTTTTTGCCCAATTTTGAACGGAAACAAAATTGGACTTCACAGGGTTTGATATAGATCGGAAAATTTACCTTCACCTTCATTTTTTTTCCTTAACCAAACACCAAATTATCTCTTATATTTTTATTTGTACTTTTAAATTTTTTATACTTTCATTTTTCACCGGACCAAACAGTTTAAGATTGAAGAATAGAACCTTTGCTTCCCCCCCCCCCCCACACCCCCCGCCTAAATATTATTATAATTAACATCAAGTGTGAAAACATCATAACATAAAAATCATAACATATCAGATGCAGTATCAATATTATGCTCATATGGCATAATTTATATTATTTAGTATTTTCACACCAGCAATATATAGTATATATAGATAGATGATTACACTCTTTTCTCATGGGGTTTGGTGTAATTATACGTAAAATGTAATTTTTTTATGATTTAAAATTACATCTAGTATTTCTAATATTTTCTTTTATCTAACAAATAAGTCACTGCATTAGTCAAAATTCACCGAATTTTTTTATATTAACAATGAAATTAGATAAAAATCTGTATTTACCTCCATTGATTTATTGCAGGCCAAATAAATTTTTTTATGATCAAATTACCTTTATTTAATGCATATAAGGAGGTATATATTCACCATTATAAGGATAATTTAGTCAGAAATATTTATTTGACTTGGAATAAGTTAGTAATAAATCAAGCGAGGGTAAAAATTAATTTTTAATAGTTTTTTTTTCTTAGTATCAAGAAATTCAGTAAATTTTGACTAATGTAAGGACTTATTAGTTAGACGGAAACAAACCTCAAGGAGAGGGGAGCATAGTTATCGCTTTATATATACTAGTAATTGTGGCTCATCAATTCTATATATGTGTATAATTTTTATAGAAATGTTTTTTAAAATTATATTATATACTTTTTATAGAGTTAAAAATTATCTAAAATATATATACAAAATAAAAATGAATGAGGAAAAAAAAAACCCCACCAAAAAGTAGTTAGTGATGAGTGAGGAAGTTAAATTATAATTATTCAATTTAAAAAAAATTAAAAACTTAACATACTAATAAATTGAATACATCAATATAGTGCTCTTCAATTTTATATAGTATAGCTATATATATGATACGTACAAAAAATACAGGAGCATAATTTTTATGGATTTGAGCTCCTCGGTGGGTCAAATTCTTTGCAAACTTAAGAGAAGGAAACCTGAAAAAAAAAAATATTAACACTCTGATGACCAAGTCAACACATAATATTCAGATAATAATGTAGAAAAAAAAAAAAGAACACAAAAAGAAAGTAGTAAGCTATGATGAAAATCATGGGTAAAAATTACTTATGAATGCCTGAAGAACCATCCTCTGCTTGAAGTGGATGAATATGTTTTTATAGTCGAAGCCCCCCCAGTGACGGAGTCGGGGGGAGGGGGGTTTGATGATTGCCAGTGGATGAGGATCCTCGCTTTTTAAGAGTCTAGTCTCTTGGACCACCTCATCAAGTCCTGCTCCAATGATGCTACGCTTTGTTGGTAGTCAGGATGGCATTAGGCTTCTTGGGCCTCTTAAAGACCAATCTTTCTTTTGGGCTCTAACTATCTTGGGCTATAGGTAGGGAAGGCCCATGAGGCCTTTTCAGGGTCTCTTCGTTTCTTTGGATCTCCTAGGCATGTCCTTAAGTTATCAAATGGACCTCAATTTGAGCTGTCTATTTGTAATCATATTAATAATATATATATATATATATATATTAATGTGGGTGTTCACAATAGTATTGGTTTTTTTATTTTTTTTTCCCGTTCTTTCTGCAATAGATTATAAAGAAAACTATAAGTTTAATTATAGTAAAAATCAAGATTGTTAATTTGATAAAGAGAAAAAGAATAGTTGGAAGTCAAAAGTTGGAGCGTTTGAGAAAATATTTAATATTTATTGTATTTTTAATAGATTGTAGAAGTTGATAATGAGAAACTACTAATACCTAATTTAAATCTTTTGGAAGCAAAAATAATAAGT
>NC_026146.1:9818232-9838506 GCF_000512975.1 Sesamum indicum | reverse complement strand
TACACCCCTTATATCCCAACGTCGCATGGGATTGTGTATTGGGGGAGAGGGAGATTTTGATCGTAATCAAGTTTAATCAGATTTAAACTAATCAAAATCACGTGGTTAATTTAATTCGGATAAAAATTTTAAAAGAGGAAGAAATAGTGAATAAAATGAAGGGCAAAGTTGAAAAAGGAAATAGTATTTTGAATTATGGTTTTCCACTTGGGTTGGCTTGTTTTAGTATAAACTGTATCATGGGACACACATCACATCCATAATAATCATCCTAGTATTAACACAAACAGCTGGAATCCCCCATTTTCTTACAACCAAAATTTCCTCTCAGAGAAAGAAAGACAATCACTGCTCTATGGTACTGTCGAGAACCTCGTTTGCATACACCACCCAATGCTCAAAACACAAAGGATTCTCTCACACACATACACACACTGCTCTTTTCCTTTTCTCCCATGAGAAATAAAAAGTTGATGGCCAAATCCTATTTCATCATCATCCTGCTCCTCCTCTGTCCCTTCGCTATTTCATGTATGTATTTTTTGCCTCTCACCCTTTACACTGTGTGTGTGTGAGAGAGAGATTTGAGAGATTATCAGCATTTTATTTCATCAAATTCATACTCTTATTGATGAGAAATCTTTTAATATTCTGAATTTGAGTCAGTCTAATCATCATCTAGAATTTGTTCTACATAAACATATAATATTCATATGCGTGTGTGTGTGAGAGAGAGAGAGAGGAGAAATTAGAGAAAAATTCTAGGGTTTGGTCGGATCTGAATTAATTACACAGACAAGTGCAGTAAAAATGATTTGATTTGGTAAGAATTTTCGGGAAAACCATTAGCACTGAATTCTATGAAATATAATGTTTAGAATTGGGAATATTGCAGGCTGGATAATCTATCCGGACAGCAGGTGCAATCCGGGGCTCATACGAATCTACCAGTGGGCATCAGGTTTTGCGAGCCTCCACGTCCCGAAATACACAGTCCAAATAATCAACGAGGCATGGCACAGTAAGGGAGTGTATGATGTACAGATTGGGTGTCCTGCCTTTGCATCGACGACTCTGATTGATCCCATGGTTTTGCGGCGGACAGACATGGCCAACTGTCTGCTCAAAAACGGCAGCATCATCCGACCTGGAGAAGTCATCACCTTCGACTACTCCAACCTACTTCCTTATCCTTTCATCGTCCTCAACATCAAATGTCTGTACTGAGTTAATGTTTTCATGTCTGTCACTGTGGTTTTAGTTATTGATGTTGAAATGGATTGAGTTCTTGGTTGGAAATGATGTGAAATAATCATGTAAATTGGACATATTTAATTGTTTTTAAATTAAGATTTTGATGGGAATAAGGATGAAATTTAGAAAATAGATTGGTGGGATTGGATTTTATTTCAAAAAATTGTAATTTACGTCTCATAATTTATACCGTTTGTAATTTTAGTTCTATTGTTTTACTTCTCACTATATTTAGTCCCATAAATGTAAAAAAATTATAATTTACGTCCCACTCACATTTTTCATTAAGTTCTCGATTGAAGGATGCACGTTCTCCATTAACCAACAGTTGACTGCAATAGTGTAAAAAATTGCAAATTTACATCCCACAACTTACAGTGTAACGGGACAAAATCGCAAATGGTGTAAATTGTGAGACGTAAATTGCATTTTTTCATACTTTTTGTAGTCAAACGTTGGTTAACAATGCACGTGTATCATTCCGTCAAAAATCTAATGAAAAATATGAGTGGGACATAAAATGCAATTCTTTTACATTTAAATGTGGTGAGTGGAAAAATAATGAGACCAAAATCACAAAATATATAAGTTATGGAACGTAGATTATAATTCTTCCAATTATATTTTTTGAAATGTCAGTTATATACATTGTTGTATTAGTAGTATAAATTATTATTTTTTTTATAAAAGAACTTTTGCCGTTTGAGCTGTACATAATCATCTGGAATTGATTTTAGGTAGATATTCAGACAAATAAAGATTTACTTACACTAATATAAAGAATAAAAAAAAATTCATATACAATCACAAACGACGATAAATAATACCAGTATATCAATTTAAATATGGCAATAACTATACGATAATTTTAAAAATTATTTTTATTTACTTGTGCATTTTTAACAAAAGTAACTTCATGTCATTTTACACCACTACATAAATTCTTTTATTATCTCGATATTATTTTAAGTTTTTAAAAAAAAAAACTATTTGTTTGAATTGCTCAATTGCACCTGATTACAAATTCTAATTCTGGAATTTCAGTCAGGTATTTAGGAGGTAAAAACTTGAAGTAATTAGCTGTGGTATATTGCTTAATTGAAATAAAATATTACGTATTATATGCACTCATGAACGGCGTGTCAAAATTGTTAGTATTATAAAAGAAAATAGGGTTTAATGCAATTTACCCCAGGTAATATTGTAAATGAGTAAATTACCCCTCTATGATAGAAAAATTAGCAATTTACCTCCTTATATTTTTTTTAAAATGAAGCAATTTACCTCCTTGCCTAAAGACGTAAATTGCTTCATTTTAACAAATACAAGGGGATAAATTATCGCATTATAAAAAACATAAGAAGGTAAATTGCTATATATTCTTTTCATAAAGGAGTAATTTAATCATTTACAATATCACAGTGGGTTACTTGCATTTTTTTCAAAGAAAATATTTTGTCCTATAAATTTTTTATTTATCAAATTTATTCTTTAATTCATTTATCCTCCCTTGAAAGAAAATTTTGGTTCGAATAGTAATTTTATAATTATAATTTTTTTCTTCTCAACCGCTACTTTAAGTTTCTCTATCACCTTACTTCTTTATGTTTTTTTTTTCCTCACAAACTTTCGTATTTTCAATAAATTCATATTTACAATTTGTTTTTCTTTCTCAACTCACCCCCACCTTTCTTATTTCACACTATGATTATTTCATTTTTCAAATTTATTTTTTCTTTTCATCTTACATCATAGTACATTTTTATATATTCCGGAGATTGCATGCCGCGGACCAAACATGTTACCAACTTTTGCAGTTTATTAGTAAATTTGTAAGTATTAAGTTGATTTCCCAACCACTTTTAGTAAATTGTACAATTTTTGTTTGGGATGGTCCAAACCGATCCAAATTAAAACTTTCGTTACTAACCCTTAACTCAAATTTTTTTCCTATTCATCTAATTGCGATTATGGGCATTGGCTTACTCAATTGTACAGTCCAATGATTTGAACTCAAAATTTCTTACAAGGGTTCTTGTTTTCGAAGTCGAGCACGTACGTTAAAGTAAAAACTTTGTACCTTGTTGGGTCTTTATTGCTTAATGGGTCATAAGGATAGGTCCAAATATCTTAATCTTCAAGCCCGTTCCTATCTAAGGTCTGATTTGCAGTTAATGGATTAAACGGGCCCCCTCTTCACAATGGGCATATGTAGGCCCAGTTTCGTTTAAGAAACAACAGCGACAACAATATTTACAAGAAAAATGCAATTGAATGCTGCAATGTCTTGGAGAGATAAACGGAGAAATAAATTAAAATTTTAATTTAAACTCTAATACCATATTAAATTATCAATATTTTTATAATTAATCAATTTAATATTTAATATTTTAATATAAAACTCAAATTCTAAAACCGATTAGGGGTGTTCATCAAAACCGTATGACCGCTTCAATCGATCGACCCAAACCAACCGCACCACAATTGGTGGGTTAAGGATGGGTTAAGTTGATCTTGCATAGATTAATAAAAAAAACAAAAAAAGGATCGTATTTTAATAATTTGGTTTGATTTTATATTTACATAGACCGTATAAACCGCGTTTGACCTCAATAAATTATCTAAACTGTTATAATAAAATAATTTTATTGAGATAATAAGAATCATGTGACGTGCTTCTCACTAGTATTTATAAATAAATAACTGAGATCAGTGAGTTAATTACTTCTTGGTTATTAGTAACTTTTTATATTTTTTGTGCCATTAATAAATACAAGAACTTGAAATAGATGTCACAATCTTTTTTCATAATCACCTTATTTTATTTTAATTAATATTTATATATTATTGTGATTCATTTAATTTATAATTTAATTCGTAATAAGGACTTTTTTCAGAATCTCATTTAAAAAAATTGGTAAATTTTTATATTTATCTGTGTTCTTCTATAATAAATATAGAATCATGTATATTTTACATGTTGTAATTGATATATCATATTTTTACATTTTTGGTAACTATCACTACAGGAAAATACATTTATTATAATAAATAATTATAAAAAATATAAATTGTCATAAAATACTAATATAATTGTACAATTAATTAACTCTGTACTAAAAATCGCAAAAATCTCCCCAACCCGCGGAAAAAAAACAATTATTTTGTCGCGAAAAAGATGCTATAGTATAAAATATACTAAGATTAATTATAATATTTTGTGGTGGTTGTCCGTACGATAATGTAATAGTTAAAGTATTGTACTTTTTGTACTTTTTGAGTAATTGCAAAATCAAAGCTCGCATGATTTTGAATATTGACATTTGTTTTTAGAGTAACAATGTTTGGATAAAATTGGACTGAATTTTTCATAGATATTAATGAGACAAATAGAGATTTATAATAATCTGAAGATTAAAAATTTTGAATATGGATTAATTAATTGCATAAATTAAAACAAAGATAACAATCCCATCAAATAAATTTGATCAAATATTTCATATTAAATTTCCAAATACTCATCAAAATAATAATAATAATGCCAATCAGGCATCAATTAGCCACCATTAAGTAAGTAAGATCTGACCACCCCCCAATGCCGCCTTCGCCGCAGCCAACGTCGCCGCCTTCGCCGCTTCGTCCCAGCTGCCGCCTCTTGCTAAAACGGCCACGCCACTGGAAACCGCTGCCCTTATTGGCAGGATAACTGAAATAGCTGCGCCCATTAATGTTTCTTTTACTCTGCAACTTGGACTAAATTGATGAATAAAGAGGGTTTGGAAGGGCATGCAATTTATAGGCATAATTCAGTCACTCCAAGAGTTATTTTGCAATAAAGTCGTTCGACTTTTAGTCGATCAAAACAAGACCGGATTCAGTTCATGTAATAAACCATCAAGAAATATATATATATATATATATGTGTGTGTGTGTGTGTGGTGTGTGTGTTGTTGTCCGTTGGTCTTTTCATATTCTCCACTCTAAGACAGTAATGTATTTTACTTTTTTATGTAAGGAAAAAAAATAAATAACCGTTGCAGTAAAATACAATACTATATATAGTTCCAAGAATATTTAAATGATTTATAAAGTGAAAACGATTTATTTGTTAATTATTAATATTCCAAGTATTATATATAATATATATGTATATATGAATGCATACACTTCTTGATATTCAATTTTAGTACCCATTATGTTATATCCTTTTATATCCCCCATTATGATTTGTAATTATAATAGTTACGGTGTATTTTGTAACCATAATTTTGATGGTCTATAAATACCACCATATATTTCATTTGTAAATAGACTTTTGGAGAGAATAAGAAAGTGATTTCGAGAAAATATATATATTGTTTTTTTATATTCTATTAGGAGTAATAGGCCAATAAACTTATAATTTTTCTAAGTTTATAACATATTCCACTGTATATATATTAGTGATTTGTACGATTAAAAAAATTAATTATGGTAAATTATTAATTTGATTGCCAACTTATTTATATTCTAATGCATCGATTTCCTATATCTCTATATATCTGTATCTATATCTACGTATAAAAGTATGAACTCGTTTGTTTCTAATTGTGAAAGGACAATTACACTCTTACTTAACTACTTCTTTTAATAATAAAAAATTAATTATAAAATAAAATTCCAATAAAAAATAAAACTATATAGTAGTTCTAAACTCCTAATTGCTCTAAACGAGAATGCATAATATACTTAGAGAATACAGAGTATATCCAACTAAAAAAATAATAGGCAAATAATATTTCAATGCAATTACTTTGCTAGAAGAAATCTTAATTTTTTTCACAAAAATTTAAAATAAAAATACACATTAATAATAAGTAAAATACTAATCTAAACTTAAATTTATCAATCATATATATATATATACACATGATAATGAATAAATATCAAAGTTTAATTGCATAGTTGAAAATGGGGTTTGAAAAACACAAGGCCTAACACATTTATTATGAGATATGCAGCTTACAACAGTTTCATGAATTTTTTTATCGTATTATATATATATATATAATTAACTTTGAATTAAGAAGAAATATCATATTTTTAGTAGAATACATTGTTATTATACTCACACAATTCAATAGACTATATCAAATTTGTCAATGAGGCCTAGTTCAATTGGTGAAACTGAGATAGAGGTCATTGGTAAGCCTGGCAATGACTCGAGCTCGACTCTATAACTTTGAGCTCGAGCTCGATTTTCTTTGTTTTGAAATATGATTTTGAGCACATTTATATAATAATTTATTGTTAATCAACTAATCATTTAAAAAAACAAACAAAGCTTACCAAATTCATAAAACCAAATAGAAACAACAATTTATAAAGATTAAATTTGTCAATAAATTATTTAAATAAAAATAAATTTGTTACATTTATCAAAATTCAGAAATCATTCTAAACCCATGTTTGTTCAAAAGTCACAAAGTCCATATAACGAAGTCGTTCTTGTTGTTATCCTCTCAAACCTACATAAAATAAATGATAATAAATTAAATTAAAACGGTATAACACAATTCAACCAATATGTATATATCTCTTTGCAAGTGAATGAGAATAGCACAAGATTATCGATATGGTTTGCTAGAAAATTAACAAACCCAACAAAAAAGATAAGAAAGTTACCACGTAATTTGATATCAATACCAATTGAAGTATCAACTCCAATCTCCAATCTCAAACCTCAAATCTCAAACTTCAAACCTCAAATCCACCACATTAAGTCATCTCAAAGATGTCACAACATGATGCAATTTAAAAAACAATCGAGATAATTATCGGCAGTTGAGTTACATGAAGTTACCTTGACAAATCACCATCAAGAGACAAATTTACATATATTGCTTTTTTGTCGCTCTGCAAATTAATGAATAAAATTCAATACACTTATAATAAGTTAGAAACAATAGTGATATGTTCAAAATTTTTAAAATACAAAAGAACTTACCAAAGATTTTTTTCTTCACTCTAATGCGTTTTCTCAGCCAATCTCCTCCGCAAATCAACACTTGAACCGTATCTGAAGTCAATTATGCACGATATTTGTTTATTACTCTACTTCCCACACTAAATGTAGCCTTAGAAGCAAAAATGGTGATTGGGATAGCTAAAATATCACTTGCCATTATTGATAAAATCTTATACTTCAATGCATGAACTCTCCACCATTCTAGAACATCAAAGTCTTTCTCATCCTTCTCGTCCTTCTAAAATATATAACAGTTTTTCTCAAGATATAAATCAAGTTCAGACTTTTGAGGTTGAATAGATTCCAATTACTTCAGATATTCAGCATACTCAGACCAGCCACATTGAGTTTCAACATTTCTAAGATCTCGATTCGATAGTTTGTTTCTTTGCCCTTCTCCAATTGACTCGTCTTCAATGTTGGAAATAGTCACATACTCAGAATAGAGCTTATATAATGTCTTCCGAACAATAGTAATTTGCCTCTCAACATTCTCTGAAGAAAATATAGTTTTGGATAGCAGAATTTAAACGCTCTCAACTTACACCTTGAATCCAAAACAGCTCCTGTAGACATCAGCAAATTAGTCTCTCCCCAATATTTGTCAAACTTGTTCTTCATTCTTACATCCATGTCCTGAATGAATATATCATTTTCTAATGTTTTCTTATCTAACAAAACTTTCAGTCTGCTCACCTCATTAAGGAACAAATTTGAAGTAGGATAATCACTTTCGGAAACAATGTTCGTAATAATCCAAAATAGCTCTAATATCGAGCACGTTTTCTCTGCTTTTGTCCAATCCTCTGCACTTGGAAAAATATCATAATCTGGTTCCCGATCAGCAAACCTTGGGAAGACATCCTTAAATTTGATTGCAGCAGCCACTATCTCATATGTTGAGTTCCATCTTGTCCGACAATCATCAACTAACTTCTTTGTCTAGTAAATTCAATTGCTTCACTATTCAGAAAATATTTTAAATCTTGTATCGGATCGTCAGAGATACTCTACACTATCACGTATAACATCAACAGTATTTTTGATCTCAAAAAGTTCATTTTGAGCAATGAGATTAAGTATATGGGTGCACATCTTACATGGAATAGTGTTCCCTCACAAAGTAGTCTTCTTTCTTCAGATTTTCAATAGTTGAATCATTGCAGAAGTATTATCTACAGATATGGTGTGGATCTTACCATTGATGCCCCAATCCTCGAAGCAGCGCCAAATGGCATTTGCAATTTCAAGACCTCGACGTGGAGGTGGAATATGAACAAAGTTAAGTACACGCTTCTGTAATTGCCAACTTTCATCAATCCAATGATCTGTAATGACCATGTATTCGATCTTTTGGTTCTCTGATTTTCAACAATCCATTGTGAGACTGATTTTGTTCACATTTTTCAATAAACTCTTCAGCTTCTTCTTTTCTTCCTCATACATGTTGATGCAATAAACTTTTGCTGTATTTCTTGTAATTTCGCGCCACTTAGGCATTCATCTTCTTTGCATCAAATTGAATCCCTCTTCTTCCACAATAGAAAAGGATGCTCATGCATCATCATCCAATGAGCCACTGATTCTTTCATCTTCTCCATATCAAACTTCCCAACATACAGACTTGGATACGAAATTGGATCTATACTACTGGTTACAAAACAAAGTTGTGTTTGCAAAAGTCCATCTTTAGACTTATCAGCTTTTACTTTAAGATAGTTAGCACAACTTTGCAAGTGCCGATGCAATTGAATTGTTGGAGTAGTTTTTGTTTTTGCTATACATTTTTTCACAATGTATACTAGAGATCTTCATAACTCCATCTGCATCCTTTATTTTTGTGAAATCTGATCAAACTGCTGATTTTTTTTTACGTTTGGGTTTTGATCCTAAAGTTTCATCATCTTTACTAGCCTCCTCAATGTTCTTCTCTATGCCAATAGTATCCATATCAACTCTATTAGTCATCTCTTTATTAGTAGCACTGGTTATTTGTTCAAGTATTTCCTCCTCACTTTGCATTACTGGACTTGTTGAATCGGCTATAGGAAAAGAAGTATTTGCTGAAATATTCATATCTGAACATTGAGGAGCGAATACTTATTGCCTTGAGGTTTGCTAAAAAAATTATGACCAATTAAAAAATAACCATAAATGCATATCCAGACTAGTAATCAATTAACATAACATTCTAAAACTTCCAAATTCTAAGTTTTGAGATGATGTTTATGAGGTTCCAAGTATCTATAACACTACAATTCAACATTCAACAATTCAATAAAGAATTAAACAAATAAAGAATCTGATTAGTATTAAATAAGATATAAAAAATTTACGTATAATTATATCAAATTTTAAGAGAAGGGAGCGTAACTATTTTCAGTATAAATGAAGAGAATTTAAATACATTTGGACGTTGAGTCCCCATGCACACACATTTCTTGTACACTTAGTTTCGTACAATCAAGTAGTGCCAACTTTTGTCCTTATGCATCCACTTGGCTTGATGACGCCGACACCAATTCATTTATTTGTTTAATTCTTTATTGAATGTTGAATTGTAGTGTTATGGACACTTGAAACCTCATAAACATCATCTCAAAACTTAGAATTGGAAGTTTTAGAATGTTATGTTAATTGATTACCAGTCTAGATATGCATTTATGGTTATTTTTTAATTGATCATAATTTCTCTAGCAAACCTCAAGGCAATAAGTATTCCCTCCTCAATGTTCAGATATGAATATTTCAGCAAGTACTTCTTTTTCTATAGCCGATTCAACAAGTCCAGTAATGCAAAGTGAGGAAGAAATACTTGAACAAAGAATCAGTGCTACTAATGAAGAGATGACTAATAGAGTTGATATGGATACTATTGGCACAGAGAAGAACATTGGGGAGGCTAGTAAAGATGATGAAACTTTAGGATCAAAACCCAAACGTAAAAAAAAATCAGCAGTTTGGTCAGATTTCATAGAAATAAAGGATGCAGATTGAGTTATAAAGATCTCTTGTATACATTGTCAGAAGATGTATAGCAAAACCAAAACTACTCCAACAACTCAATTGCATTGGCACTTGCAAAGTTGTGCTAACTATCTTAAAGCAAAAGCTGACAAGTCTAAAGATGGATTTTTGCAAATACAACTTGGTTTTGTAACCAGTAGTGTAGATCCAACTTCGTGTCCAAGTCTGAATGTTGGGAAGTTTGATATGGAGAAGATGAAAGAATCAGTGGCTCATTGTATCATGATGCATGAGCATCCTTATTCTATTGTGGAAAAAGAGGGATTCAATTTGATGCAAACAAGAGGAATGCCTGAGTAGCGCGAAAGTACAAGAAATACAACAAAAGCTTATTGCATCAACGTTTATGAGGCAGAAAAGAAGAAGCTGAATAGTTTATTGAAAAATTTGAACAAAATAAGCCTCACAACGGATTGTTGGAAATCAGAAAACCAAAAAATCGAGTAAATGGTCATTACAGGTCATTGGATTGATGAAAGTTGGCAATTACAGAAGTGTGTACTTAACCTTGCTCATATTCCACCTCCACGTCGAGGTATTGAAATTGCAAATGCCATTTGGCACTGCTTGGAGGATTGGGGCATCAATGGTAAGATCCACACCATATCTATAGATAATGCTCTTGCCAATGATTCAGCTATTGAAAATCTGAGATTTATGTGAAAAACAAAAGAAGACTACTTTGTGAGAGAAGAGTATTCCACGTAAGATGTTGTGTCTATATACTTAATCTCATTCCTCAAGATGGACTTTCTGAGATTAAAAAAATTGTTGATGGAGTATGTCCGACAATCTGATGTAGGACTTAAAATATTTTCTGAGATAGTGAAGCAATTGAATTTACCAGACAAAGAAGTTAGTTGATGATTGTTGGACAAGATGGAACTCAACATATGAAATGTTGGCTGTTGCAATCAAATTCAAATATGTCTTCCCAAGGTTTGCTGATCGTGAACCATATTATGATATTTGTCCAAGTGCAGAGGATTGGACAAAAGCAAAGAAAGTGTGCTCGGTATTAGAGCTATTTTGGACTGCTATGCATATTGTTTCCAGAAGTGATTGGAATCTATTCAGCCTCAAAAGTCTGAACTTAATTTATATCTCGAGGAAAACTGTTATATATTTGAGAAGGACAAGAAGGATGGGAAAGACTTTGATGTTCTAGAATGGTGGAGAGTTCATGCATTGAAGTATAAGATTTTATCACTAATGACAAGAGATATTTTATCTATCCCGATCATCACTGTTGCTTCTAATGCTACATTTAGTGCAAGAAATAGAGTAATAGACAAAGATCGTGCATCATTGACTTCAAATACGGTTCAAGTGTTGATGTGCGGAGGAGATTGGCTGAGAAAACGCTTTGGAGTGAAGAAAAAATCTTTGGTAAGTTCTTTTGTATTTTAAAAGTTTTAAACATATCACTATTGTTTCTAACTTATTATAAGTGTATTGAATTTTATTCATTAATTTGCAGAGCAACAAAAAAGTAATATATGTGAATTTGCCTCTTGATGGTGATGTGCCAAAGGTAACTTCATGTAACTCAACTGCCGATAATTGTCTCGATTGTTTTTCTTAAATTGCATCATGTTGTGACATCTTTGAGATGACTTAATGTGGTGGATTTGAGGTATGAAGTTTGAGATTTGAGGTTTGAGATTGGAGGTTGGAGTTATACTTCAATTGGTATTGATATCAAATTACGTGGTAATTTTCTTATCTGTTTTGTTGGGTTTGTTAATTTTCTAGCAAACTATGTCAAAATCTTGTGCTATTCTCATTCACTTGCAAAGAGATATATACATATTGGTTGAATTGTGTTATACGGTTCTAATTTAATTTATTATCATTTATTTTATGTAGATTTGAGAGGATAGCAATAAGAACGACTTCATTACATGGACTTTGTGACTTTTGAACAAACATGGGTTTCGAATGATTTTTGGATTTTGATAAATGTAACTAATTTATTTTTATTTAAATGGTTTATTGACAAATTTAATCTTTATATATTGTGCTTTCTATTTGGTTTTATAAATTTGGTAAGGTTTGTTTGTTTTTTTTTTAAATAATTAGTTGATTAATAATAAATTATTATATAAATGTGCTCAGAATCATAATTCAAAACAGGGTAAATCGAGCTCGAGCTGTCGAGCTCAAGTTGAGCTCATCGACTCGAGTTCGAGCTTGAGCTCGACCTAGGCGAGCTCGACTCATTGTCAGGCCTAATTGGTTCAAGCTCCACTTTATGCATGGATATTGTATTTACTAAATAGTAATTGTGTTGTTTTTACTATAATAACAAGTGTTGATTAGATTCCATTTATTCGATACTATTGATCAAAATATAATTATTATAATGATCGATTTCCCAAAAAAAAATAATTATAATTAATTTATTTTAATTAACAATAATTTAATGATCTTATTTTTTTTTTTTAAAAAAAGCTACATAAAATTTGAAAAGGTATGATCCATCTTCACGTGGTATTGTCTCAACATAGACAACATGTATTATATCTTTCCCCAAATTTTGTCAAAATCATGATTTAATTTGAAGAAACTCACAAGCTTAAGCAATATACACTCTACACGTGTATTTGATTTGGACATATAAATACAAATCGTAATGTGATGTCAATTGTCACACCTGATCAAACTAATTATCAATGGAATCTAAAAGGATAAATAGGTCCCATTAATATGAAAAGTGTTAATAATTTGAGCTTGCTGCCATTTGATTGATATACTCATTGTCAGATCGACGACTTATTTTGAATTGTATATCAATCATATGAGACATAAATTATACTTATTTTATAATTGATTTTGATCTAGCAAAACTCGATTTGAGTTAGAATTTTTTGTGAAACCTAATAGTCATGGAATATTCATTTTTCAGAAAGTATTGTTACTTTTCCCAACTTGATTACTGTCGCCCCCGCTAGTGTACGTGTAAGTGAAGCCTAATTTCAGTGAATCGAGTACCATGAGGTGACCACACCGGATGTTCCTTTTGCCAGCTTGTGAGACTCGTCGAACTTAAAGGGTGTTTGCAAACAAAAATTGAAAGTGAAAAAAAAAATTGAGGTTGGAGTTTCTGTATAAACAAGTTAATATTTTTTATTTTACTAATAAGTTGCAGACTATTAGGAAGATGCTTATATCATTTAGCGTAAATCAACTTAATTTAAGAAAAATTAGAAGTTTTAAAAGATTAACACTCTTTTCAACTTACTTTCAGCAATAAGTTGATAAGCAGTTAAAATAATTATTTGCAAAACTCTCCCTTAATCACAATAACCCCACAAATAAAGGAAGAGTCTTAATTTAGATAAAAATAAGTCTGAAACGGGTTAAATTTTGGACTATCGCAATAAATTCAACAAAAGATAGCGCAATATATTAGCAATAATCTGGTAAAATATCAGGCACAAACCTTAACTATCATATATACTATATAATAAAATAAAGGCCATCTTTTTTTTTCTTTAATGTAATATATTGATTTATATATTTTACTTCTTATATAATATATTTTAATTAAATCGTAAAATATTATTTATTATATGCACGCAGGAACAACATACTACAAAATATAAAAATTTGACTAAATTCGATCGAGAAATAGAAAAATCTAAAGAAATGTCCGAACAATAGTCGAAACGAAAAAATTTCACGATGCATGGTAGGTACATCAAAATGATAGATAAATTACCCCATAACTCTTCTCAAATAAAAAATTATAATTATTTGAAATTCCACCATCGGACCATACAGGAAAACACTATTATACTTTTTAGTTTTGTCCATTCAAAAGCTCACAAAGTGTATTCGCCTTACGTCCTATATGAAAAAGTCTATGAGTTCAGTTAATTATCATAAAAATTAGATGAAAATCTAAAAGAGGCTAATGAAATAGAACGTTACAATAAAAAAATATTGATAATTTTTCAAACAACAAATAATATTTATAATTATGACAAATTTAAATAAATATAGTTGTAAATTTAGCCTTTATTCATGTAGATGTTAGTATTTTTCTCTGACATATGTTTCCTTTTCCAACGTGACAGCAACAAGGAGTTCGCAGAGGTACTTCCAGGAAGAAGGCTATCTATCAATTGGAAGGGAGGGCCCGTGAGGTGGCTCAAATGACAACTATTACTAGGTGTGGTCATGGTGTGCTTTTCAGAATTAAATTAATTTAAGGATAAATTATAATCACATTTATTAAAATTTAATATGATTGTAAGTATCTTTTTATTTTTTAAAAAATTATAAATATTTATTTAATTTGAACGTTCGTCTATCAATGAAGTCATATTATTAATTTCTGTTAGATTTTCATTCAATTTTTGTAATGAACTGATCAAAATGTCATTTGGGATTATAAATCATAATTTTATATATTTTTTAAAATTTTTTGAAAAATTTTATGAACTAATATTCTCTATAGAATTTTTATTTTGCCCACCCTCAAGTTTTTTTTTTATGTTTTTTTTCAAATTATTATTATTTTTTATTTTTTTACAATACAACTTTCATTTCATGCTTAAGTACGATTCCACTAATACTAGAAGAAATATGATTTTTCACTATTAATAATTATCATGATTGAAAATAAAAAATCATAGTAAATGCTAATTAATCATGGCTGTGCAACTGCTTTCAACTGTTGTTTCTGTAAATGCCGCCAAAAACTTTTGCCACAACAAAACTGTGGCATATATTTTTTCATATTGTAGAAAAATTAATTATTCCATTTACTATTTACCATGACCAGATAAAATCCGTACCAAAACTTAAAAGTTTCACGATTAATCGACATTTACGATGACTTTACTCACGGCCAAAATTTTTGACATAGTTTTAGGATGTAATAAAAATAGTTTGACCTCACTTGTAGAAACATAGCCTAACAGCCGTTGTGTAGCTGTAATTAATTTATATCTGTCATAATTTTTTACTTTTAATCATTGTAATTAAGCATATTCAAAACCCATATTTCATTTATTGTTCGTCACTGATATTAAATTTAATTTTTTTTAATGTTATGCAATTTATAATACAATTTTTTTTTTATTGGCCGGTAATATTCTAAAATCGCAAATGAAATTCAATAAAAATTAATTTGAGAGTTCTTATTGTTGGAATAAGCGCTCATTTAACCATAACAAAGGGATATATAAATGCACATATATATAGATGCTTTTGGTTATTTTAGAGAGTTATAATTTTATTTTTAATAGAAATTAATGAATTATTACGTTATTAACTACCAAGATGTCAAAGACAAATCGAATAAATTTATAATTTTAAATTTAAATATATATTCAACAAAAACAAATAAGAAATTCCGACATTATTTATAATTAAGTATATTGAATAAATCGTGATATATATATGCATATAATAAGATAATAGTATTTAGAAAGAAGAAAATAAAATAAAATAAAGCCTTCACAATTGATTAACTACTTAGCAATATATAACCAATTATAATTATTTTTTTTAAATAAATCTAAATTAGTGAAACTTCAACTTGAAACCATGCTCAAATCATGCCAATTTTGAGGTAAGACTCATAACACACACACACACACATATATATAAATAACCTTAAAATTAATAATAACTCATGATTACCTTTTTTGCTTTATGTAATAATTAGTGTCTTGATTCATAATTAGTCATTTTAAAGTATCATTTACACTTCATCAAGTGCATTTAGATACAACCAAAATTGGCTTTTCAATTGTAATTATATTTTGACATACCACCTCAAAATTATCTTCCATGAAATGTAAATTATCATTTAATTTAATTTATTCCAATTAATTTAATTAAAATTACTTAAAAAATCCAATGTTTTGATTATTTATAACTAATTAAGTCTTATTATCATTTTTTTAAAAAAAAGAAAAATCTAATAATTTAAAATTACAATACAACATACAACATTTCCTATTAATTGATATATAATATCTTCATTTAATTAATTCTATTCATAGACAATATTGAAAATTTATTTAATACAACGCATTAATAAGAACAAAACAATAATAAATATCAATGAAGTCTTATAAACAAGTTCGAAGTTATGAGTTTAAATCTCATAATTAGACATATAAATATTTATCTCATTTTACACGAGTGTATTATAATTTATTTCTAAATTTTTTATTATATTAATTAATTTATTAAAGTAATGATATAATTACGTAAGTACGATTTCTATCAAAATAATAATGGATCTGTATTCAACAAATCTAAAAAGAAAAAAACCAAAATCGAAAACAGTCACTATCAATAAATATCTGCTTTTTATTTATTAAAATTAATTAATTAAATTAGGCAGTGGAAGGCTCATTTCGACCGTCCAAATTTTTAATCAATTTCTTGAATTCCACTCCATTTAATTATAAGCCAAATGCCCTTCAACCATATAACAATATTATCTCCTGAATGCATTGAACTTATGTCTTCAATTATTCCCCTAACAAAGTAAAAATAAAATAATAATAATAATAATAATAAAAAAAAGAATTAACAATGATGTCTCTGTCAATAAAAATCTGCTTTAAATCAATTATTACATGTTTGGCAGTGAAGGGCTGATTTCAGACCGTCCGTTGCTTAATCACTTTCTCTAATTACAACCCCAACCCCATATATACCACTGATTGATGATTGCATACCACTAGTTCAGCATGTGGGAATATTCATGTTGTAATTAATTAGATCCTGTACTTAATGGCGGGCTATTAATTAATTATTTTCAGACACTAACAAATTAACCTGTCGTTTTCTGTTGTATGCTTTTGAGATACTCTTAAGGGCGTCGCAATGATTAATGACAATTAATGAGGGATTAATTAAATGGTGGCGAAGCAATGCGCACCGTTGAAATCCCGATGCGATCTTGTCTTAGTACTAATTGGTTGGAGATTTAGATACGTGAAATCAGGGTAATAACGCCACACCCACGACAAATAATAATGTTTTCATATGGTTCGAATGTCTGCCGGCGAATCCTTGGACTTGCGTCTTCAAATTAATTCTTGGTAATTATGATTATTATTTGGTTTTTTTTCTTCGTAAAATAATTACTATACTTATTCAGCTCATATCAGAGCTGATGACTGAGTGATCGATGAGGGTGTAATATCAAGATGTTCGACGAAAATGAGGAGTTTGTATGATTTATAATTTTTTATTATAAAAATATTAAATTGAGATGATATCGTCTGTGGGGATGATGCAATTCGTGTATATACCAAGACTCATTACAAAATACTTCGTCTGGACATGATTTTACATTGGATAAAGATGGAGAACTTACGTGTTATAAACCCTAAAACTCCGTCCCCTTTGCTCTTGCTAACAAAATATCTTTTCAAAAATAAATTTATGAGATTCCAACGAAGTAAAATAATAGATCGCGTATATATGATGATGGTCTCGTTAGATGTTATTGTCGTAATAATGCATTTTGTATTAATACTGAATCGTGTATTTAATTTTAAATCTTGTTGTTATCACTCAGTAGAACACACTTATGTATAGTATGTGTACGTGTAGATGCCTCCTGATAGAAGATTTACACGGCATAAAATGATAAAAACCACACTGAGAAGGTTTCAGTTATAATCCTCTACTGCCTAAGTAAAAAAGGTTGTAAATGATATAAATATTTAAAGTCGTAAGAACTACATGGGAATGTAGAAAAAATTATACAATTTTACATAAATCAAAAATCTAAAAATAATTGTAGGAATCCATACATAAACTCAAGCTTTAATTGGTCCTAAATTAGGGTTTATTATCAATGTAAATTTGGCCATGATGTTTTCCTAAGTGTTATTTCTTTAGTTAATAAAAGTTGTAGGTGGAAGTTTGAATGTAAAGCAAGTTTAGTGCTATGCTCAACAAACATAAAATATATATGTACTTATACTTTTTGCCGGCCATTATGTATTAATATGTCTTTCTCCTATGTAGTTGTAATAAAAATCTTCAGATAGAACAATGCTTCCTAAGTTGTATGCTTCATTTAATCTCGATCAAAGACAATTCTTACTAGTTATTTTATTACCAAATGAGTTTGTCATTCATTATTGTTGCGGCATCTACACGCCATATATTTTAAAGCTATATATATATATATATAATTGTAAGGGAAAAGTATTATTTTAGTCCGCTAAATATATCTAATTTTAATTTTAGTTCGATAATTATATCCATTTTTGTTTAGGTCCAGTAACTTACAAAATTGCTTACTTTTAGTTCTCTGACAAATTTTCGGACAATTTTACCCCTATGAGTGCATATGGACTAAAACTGCCTTTCAAAAGTTGTATAAAGGTAAAATTATCCGAAAATATGCTAGAGGACTAAAACTAAACAATTTCGTAAGTTACTGGACCTAAACGAAAATGGACATAGTTATCGGATTAAAATTTTAGGCATACTTAGTGGACTAAAATAATACTTTTCCCTAATTGTAACTTAAAAAAGTTTTTGGAATATGTTCTAATTTGAATTCACGGTTGCATAATTGATTATGAAAAAATTATTTTTGAAATGATTGATTTTTTGTTTTAAGAAATAGTTATGGTATTTGGATTTATAATTTGATCATATACATGCAAATTATAGTCGAGACCATGGTAAATATCGATTAATCATAATCAAAATTGAAGTTTTTACACTGATTGGTCCAATCCCGAATGATAGTATTCATTTCTTCAATTCTTAAATTATAATAATTTGTAATATATAGAATAATTCATTTTTTATACCGATATCAAATAGTCTATATTTTCAATAAATATAATTTAAAAAGATTGACTACATTATTAAATACACCATTTAACAAAAGTAATATTCAAATAACTAGTTAGTAACATATCAACTCACGTACATATATAGAACATTATTTTGATCTACATTACAACGTACAACAAATAAAGTAAAAATGCTAATTAAATATTCAAGTACATAAATCTCACAAATAATAGCAAAATGTGTACAGAAAGTTTGATAAGACCGAGAGGACATTAATTCTGCATAGCTCTTTTCAGAACATCTCTCCGTTTGGCCCAAAGAGCAGCAGTGATTTGCTTTATCAGCTGACCTGCTTTCCACACAGCACCGCTGGGGGTAAAAGGAGCTTTCTTTATTTCACCACCTTTTAGACACTATGCTACCACTGGGATTGTTGAGTCGAAAACTCTGGCTGAAGCCTTCCTTGCCTATATAAAAACACACAAGTTCAATTTTCATGTTTTTTTATCTTTTTATTACATTTTGTTAAGTGGGCTTATAACTGGATGTTCTGGTATGAACTGGGCTGCCTTATGACTAATCAAATGATAAGTGTACTAGCTTTTGTGCTTGAACATGGGGGCTTTTTTTCCGGTTATTTATTAATATGAGTGACTTTTACCTCCGTTTCCCAGTTAGTCCGGATGGTTATGATTGACAGGAAAAATGTTTGGGCGAAAACTGCAGCTATGATTCCGATCCAGAGGCCCTGAACATCGAGAGTAAATTTAGACAATTTTTTTAATGAAAAAGGAAAAGGACATCGTATAAGGACTAGAGATTAGTGAAATTATGTACCTTTCCTCCAAGGTGCAACACAAATGCCAGGACTACACCGAGGGGGATACCGATGATGTAAAACGACCCCAAGTTAACGATGGCGCCAATTTTTTGCCAACCACACCCTCTTGCGATGCCTGGAACAGTTCAAGAACGACGATTAACTCCCAGAACGCTGACTCATACGCTGATAGTACTGTTTGCTTATGTGGTAAGAATATAGAAGGAATAAGGCATATGTTACCGTTGAGAACGGAGAGAACCCCGTCTGCCAAATTGACTATGGCAATCAGTATCATCATATCAGAAACGTATGAGACCACATCTGTCTCACTGCTGAAACAGTATCCCCAGATCTTCCGGCCCAAGAT
>NC_026146.1:9804423-9818157 GCF_000512975.1 Sesamum indicum | reverse complement strand
CATAAACGTGGCCATGAACACCGCCAGACGAGCCCCTTTTGGCCTTCCAGCGCCCAACTCGTTTGCAACCCGTACACTGAGGATATAACAAAACTTGAATTTAGGCATAGCAACTTATGATTGATGGAAAATGTTAAGGGATAAGCTACAATGAATCACCTTATCGCACTTCCTAGGCCGAGTGGTATCATGTAAATCATGCCATTGGTATTAAGGCTGGAGGACATAAACACCAGAATTTTTCAGTAATAGTTAACAATTTAAGTGTAGTTCATAGTTATCAACGACGACAGGTAACGGACCTGATTGAGAGAACCGACGTTTCCAATGTGGGATTCGGGAGAAGGCCTGACACGATAACCATAATCTCGTACGACCAAATCTCCAAGCTGTCAGCACAGCACACAGAAAGATAAGACATAGTCATCAGATCACTGCAACATGTTTCAATTTTCTACCAGAAAAACGAACATAAGCGGAACATATTCGTACCAGACCATAATTGCTGATGGAACAGCAAGCCAAATGAACTTAGAAACATTCTGCAAAGCTTCTTTGGACAAACCTCTCCAGGTATGCTTGCAAGCAGGGGACAGAGTAATATACAAGGCCAAGAACAAGTCGTTTGTCCAGTAAGAAATGCCGTTGGCCAGGGCAGCGCCTTTGCTGCCGAGTCCAAACTTGGCGATCAGGAGCCAGCAAATCGGTATGTGGAGCAACGTCGTGATGCCTGAAGTCAGCATCATCGGCACAACGTTGTTCTGAGTCTGCAAGAACCTGAACTGGCACTGGAGGAGAGCAAAAGGGAAGATTGACGGGATCATGTAACGTGCATAGGCGCCGGCCTCTGCTGCAATCGCCGGATCCTGCCCGAGTAACTGAAGAATGTCACCCGCCGTGGCCCAAATGCATGCGAGAGGGATACTCACTAGGAGCAAAACAAGCATGGCTCTTTGCATGTGGATTCCGAGCATGTGGTATTGTTTCGCGCCATATGCCTGCCCGCAGTATGTGTCCAATGCGCACGCCATTCCCACCTAAATGGTATTGCATTTTATATTCAGTTCATTAAAATGCAAGCTACGAGTATAAAATATTTCCTTAAATACATAAACGACGTGACTTCCGTATACATACCAGTAAGCTGAAACCGGTGACGGATGCGAAGGAAGTGGCCATGGAGGCCCCAGAGAGGGCAAGTTCTCCAACGTGGCCAACGAACATAACCGAAATTGTCTGTATGAGAGACAACAAAAGATTGACAAACATCATCGGACCTGCGAGGAACAATTGCAACTTAGTCTCTGCAAGAATCTCATCTCTAGTGAAAGTTGCTTTGGATTCAGCATCTTTGTCCTGAGAGATTGAGATCAATGGTGTTTGAAGCTCAGCCTTTTCACTATGAGAAGCCATTGTTTTTCCTTTCTTCTTTGTAGAAAACTAGAAAAGAAGTTGTCCTAATTATTTATCCCTCTCACAGCCTCACTCTCACTTAGCAAAAATATTCTAAGAGTAGTGTACTACTCTAGTGAGCGCAGTGTAGTGGGCATGCTTTACAATGAATATCTCACTATTTATACTAAAGTTTACCACTACCTTCCAATTCTTTAATATCATATAATAAAATCAAATCTTGAATATTTTAATCTGCATGATTGATGATTTTCCCCTTCTATTCATCTTATATATTTGTTGCATTTTCATAGGCCAAACCCTCATTTCCTTCTCCATTATGATTCATTTGAAGAAGGGACGTGGTGGCTTCTTGTCAGGTGCTACTTATTTATCATGTCCTAAAATGATTCAAATTTCTTGGTAAATTGGAATCTTGCCATGGTAATTATTTTTAAGACATAATTATATTTTTTGTTCTGTAATTATAGATTGGTGGCGGGTAAAATATTTTTTTAATCTCATAAAATAAGGATAAAATTTGTTTTGTTACCATAACTATGATAGGTGTCCATTGAGACCCACCAGCACCTATTATTTTGTTGCCCTTATGCTAGACAGTGTCTTCAACTGTGGCGACGTGAGGTCTACTTGTCTTGGACCACTAGAGAATGGATCATTGATGTATTTATTGCTGCACGAAGATGGAGGGGGAAACATGTTATCAATGCTGCCTATCGTAATCTTTTGGCATTCCTTATGTATCACATTTAGCAAGAATGGAGTCGACGGAGGTATCAACAGTTGGTTCGAGATGCAGTGCCCCTTGCTCGGATTATTCTTGATGAGCTTAAACTCCGCAAACTTAGTGCTGAACTACCTCATAGCATTAGTACTATCGCCTCGTACAGAGTATGGCGGATACCATGGCCTACTTAAATTGCTATTTAATTTGTACACTATGTACTTTTCCTTTACTTAATGAAATTTACCATTACCAAAAAAAAGCTATAGCAGGTATCGCTTTTAGTTCCATCAAACTCATAATTATGTTATTTTAGTCCCAAAAAGTCATGTGCGTTGTGGTTTTGGAACTGAAAAGGCGTTGTGATTTTGTGACTAAAAAGTCCTAAATTGGGGACTAAAAAGATGTGATTTTAAGTTTTGCAGGACTAAAAACGTCATTTACCATAATTGTGGTACCAAAAATAATTATGCCCTTATTTTATGGGACTTAAAAATTATTTTGCCCGGTCGGTGGCATTTTTGGTTCTGTAGATTGCTCTATGTAATAATTCGATCCTTTTTTTTTACGAGTCTCTGAATATCTCACATTAGATCATTTTTTTTTAATAAATTTAGTCATGTGTTGATAATTTTAGACCTAACGATCTAAAGGTACATGATAAAAAATAAATCTACTCCAGTATGAAGGGGACATAAATTATCAGCAAATGACTAAATTTGTCAAAGAATGACATAAGATTAGATGTTCAGGACTAAACTTGTCATAAAACGTACTAAATATCATGTAAATGAATTAACTAACACATTATAGGATCAAAATTGCCACCGACATAGTTATGTGATAAAAAATGTAATTTGATTTGCCTTATCTTTAATCACTGCCCAATAATCTTAACGCATACTAACATCTTGCAGCGATATATATATATGCCGATGCCTTCAAATTCTATGATGCAGCTTGTCTCTCTTTATATGGGTGATCGTTTCTTAGGAAGCAACATTGATGTTTCGATATATTTTGAAAACTGCCGAGCAAATTTGGTCGTCCTATTTCTAGCCGTTTGTGTTACATCGTAAGTCTGTACAGAAGTTATACTTCAATATTTAGTAGATTTTTCAGTACGAATTTTGTTTTCGTATTTTATTAAGTAAATATGTATATACATACATACGTGTACATCTTAAATAATTAAGTATGAGATGTAATACTATTCAATAATATTAATTAAAGATTGAACAGATGAATCCTTCTAATTATACAAAATTAGTAGAGGTCTGACGAATGTAAACTGGACTAGTATTTTGCCCTGACAACCTAGCTACACTCCAAATATATATATATATATATATATATATATATTCCTATAATATAAATAATTACTGCTTAAAAATTATCGTAGATAAATATTAATTACTAAGGTCAAAATAAAATTAATATAAAATCTTAATTTTTGGTCATGATTACTCAATATTTATTATAATTTTAACTATGTCAAAAATATTTGTTATAATTTTAAATTATGACTAATGTTTTGGCATCATTTCTAAAAACAACAACCGTACCATTTCTTTGTAAAATCGAAAATGCCACTAAACTGATAAGATAATTAACTTATTTAACTTTTCAAAATTTACATTAATTAGATAAAATAATTTTATTTTTTTTTTTATTTTTTTAATGTAATTAATGTATTGATTTATATATATCTTACTCTTATTTATAGTATACCTTAAAGTATAAAATATTATATATAAAAAATTGATGATCACAGTTTCATGCTTGGAACAGTGATCGGCCAATTTTGTCCTTGTAAGTATGCACGATGAGTGTGTATTTAAATGAGTATAGTATGGACAACTACTTGGTTATTATAAGTATTTTTTATTTCAGATTTTTGTTGATGTCTTTTTCACAAGGGAGTTAGCACCAATTTTAAATGGCCATGTTAGAAATTAAATATTTAATTGTTTGAGCATTATGATTTATAGTAAAGACGGAAACATGCACTACGTCTCTCTACATCAAATACTACACTATTAATTATACATATAAATGATCAAGTGGCACAATTGAAATTAAAAAAATGTATTTATAAGCTGTCCTATTCGATAACCACTTATTAGTCTGAAGGGGGAGTCAGAAATCAACTACCACAAATTGGTGCATTTTCAGTGAAACAATGGGTGGTTAATTACAAAGATTATGCTATGAGTTTCATAAACAAGTTCAAAGTCATGAGTACTGATGGCACTTTCAGTCATGTTCGATTATGAAATTGCAATTCAAAATTGTAGTTAAAAAAAAATACATATTAGTCTAGATTTCGTCGAGAAAAGTTAAAATTGATCGGAAATTATAACATGTCTTATGTGGGACCTAGTCAGTTTATGAATTTTTAATTTTTTCGGGCGTTTTCTCTGATGTGGCATGAGAAACGTATGGGAAAAATGCAATTTCAGTAAATATTAATAATTTATTCAACAGCGTAAACTTTTAAATAAGATAATAATTTGATATTTTTATTTTTTATTTTTGGTTTCTTTTCCAAAATAACTGTCCTTATTCTTTTAAGCATTACTTCGATTGAATCATTACAGTAATATGACTGTAAACAAATTATAATAATTCACGTAAAGTGAGACAAATACTTACATAAAGTGAAACAAATATTCAAACATCGGACAGACTCAAACTTGTTCATAAAACTTCAACTTAACATCAGTCACCAGGTTAAGACATGATCGATGAAACAGACAGTGATTGAAGCCTGTGAATATGACATATTCCTCCTTGATTCTATGTTCCAGATTTCTGATTCTAATTGCACCTTCTAGCCCTTGTGAAAGCACATGGGACTCCCCATAATTAAATCCAAAGAGTGAAAACTCAATTGTAGCTAGCTTGTAAATTGCATGCAGACTAGCAAGCTCCAATATTTGGACATCGTCTATGGCCAGCAGAATTATTCCAAGAATCAGCCAATCACACACACCGAATTTAGAGACAAGATTCTATACGTATAATTTGCAGCTGGTTGGTAATAATAATAGTTTAGCATGAATATTTGGTGTCAAATCTGATTTTTTCTCAGAGGTCTGCTTTCTTACATGTTCAACTCCACATGCTCTACCTTTTTGGCATCCATGTGGTAATTTCATTAGTGGTCACCCTTTTTTCTGAGTAATTTATAAAGAATTGGACGGACAACTTTGTTTGTGGCATGTGTTCATGGGATCTAGTTGGTGAATCTTGAGCTTTTATGAAATGTTGGAGCGTTGAATGCAATTTCCTGCATTTTAAAGGGTTGTTTTGCAAATTTCAAAATCCACCAACCTCCTCTTTATTTAGTCAGACATGAGAAGGATGACCAACATAGCAATTTTTTTTAAGTGTGCATGATTGTAAGAGTTTCACACTTATGTTGTGAAATGTTCGATTTGAACCATATTTGAGGCTCAAAGGACGAGTCTGTCGTCACATTCCAACTGAAATGTGAAGCGGACCAAGACAACTTCTCGTACTCAAGGCTTGAATTTATTTATGTAGATTCATGGAAAATTCTTAATCAAATTAATTAGGTTTTGCAGAATCAAACCAATCATTTGTTATGTGATTGGTCACTTTTTTTTTATCTGTACACCTATCACATGACAAGTGTATTGTACTTGTCATATGAATGATTTAAATTTGACTGAACCAAATTTGAACTAAAATTTTTCATAGATTTAGATTTAATATGTGTCATGATAAATCAATACTATTCAAATTTGCTTGAAGAGTTTGTAGTATTTATGAAGAAAAATAATCTCTTCTTGATCAATCTAATTTGCAAATTCTAATATGAATGAATTAATTATTGCACTAACTATCAGGTAAACTTAGTATAATTAAAAGTAATAATAATAATAACGATAATAATAATATTGAAATCGGTATTACATACAGGGGCATTAATCTGGACATGGTGTCTTTTCAAGTGTGGACAAGCTAACATTAGTGAGTGAGGGAGGTCTTAGCAATTTTCGGATTTTTAAGGGATCAAAACTGTAATTTAGTCCATGTACGTACGTACTAACTAGGGGAGGGCGATGACTGATGAGGGTGGGGTGCAATAGAATATATATATACATACCCAAGTCAGATGCATCAACAAAGCTGGAAGTCCCATAAAGACAGCATGTGGAGGACGAGAAATTTAAACATAAACCAAGCAAACGTTTTTTAAAAGGGTTGTTGCAAGAACATAGCTAAAATCAAAGGCGGTATGTGGGAAACAACAAATTTAAACATGCCTGAAGTACCTATTTCCTCCCATAAATAAGAGGCTTTTTTCTTTCTAATTCTATGCTTTACGGGATTTTTATTTTGATTCCGTTTTTTTCAAAAACAAAAAAAGCTGTCAATTTAATCCCAAAACCCATCTTCCGTCAAATTTTAACGACAGAATGAAAAATCCATTTACTCTGGCTGCTGTAAGTGAAATTGATTGTTTTGCCCTTTTTGTAGAATAGAACTTGACTTTAAAAAACG
The DNA here is from genome assembly GCF_000512975.1 of Sesamum indicum. Taxonomy (NCBI): domain Eukaryota; kingdom Viridiplantae; phylum Streptophyta; class Magnoliopsida; order Lamiales; family Pedaliaceae; genus Sesamum; species Sesamum indicum. Next base: position 9,811,487 of record NC_026146.1, on the reverse strand, counting down.
GCAAGCATATATAAGAGGAGGTGTTTCCATTAAGCTACAACATGAAAATACTTAATTCTTTATTTTTTTTTTCCTTCATTTCTTCTTTTCTTGCTTGCTTGGATGGAAAAAAAAATGTTGGAAATTAATACAATAAATTGCTTTTTAAAAAAAAAAAAAAGAAAAACACATAACCTAACAAAAGATCATTAATTTCGAAGTACGATAAAGAGTGTTGAATACAGAAAATAACGTCATCACGGTCACCTATTTACACTTCATAAGTTTAGGGTATTGAGCATCATCAAGCCACTCTTGGACAAAAAACTTCTCAGGCCTATTCAAAGCTATACGACCAGCAAAAACAGTTGTCACAAGCCCTCAAAACCAATCATTAATCTAGGACAACTGACAACAACATCACTTCGAGAAAAAAAAAAAAAAAAAGCTCTAAAGTCTTCATTAAAAATCGAGAACAAAGATTACAAAAATAACCCTTCTTTCAGACCAAATCCAACCATTGATACACAACAAAGATCCAGCCATTATCTTACAAGTCGAGAAAATATAAAGCCCTAAAAAATTAAACATGTAAACATAGAAAATTAACACCTACCATAGCTAGGGTTTTCCAACTTGATGAGATGGTTGGTCCGCAAGGGCATCTTTGCCAGTCTTCGCTATGTTCACTTGAGTTTCTCAAGCAATTTGAAAGAAAATGACCGAAGAAATTTTTAGGGTTCAATAGGGGAGAAATGAGCATATGTTCGATTCGGGGCTGGATTCTACTCATAACTCACATGAGAACTACATGTGTAGCTTTTTCTTCAAACATTAATTGCCGTTTAACAAATTTTTCATTCTTCCGTTAAAACGAATATATATATATATATATATATGATTAATTCATTTGAATTTGAAAATCATTATGTTATTATTCAGAAAATTAAATTATACTAACAAAATAATTCAATTCAACTACGTGGAAACGAGTTTTAATCAAATTCATCTCGTTTATTTATTTCTATACTAGCAGCAAGCGATTTATATACTCTCTGTGTGTGAAAAAATATTTAAAAATTAAATCTCTTATTGATGAATTTGTTATCAGTCACCGGATAGCATAGCGGGCTTCAAACCATAAAATGTGCCAAAAGTTTAAGTGTGTGCAATTTGATGGGTATTTTAGTAAATTCATTTAAAATGTTGTAATTATTGTTATGATTAAATTTTACTCAAGTGGTGGAATGAATTAAAGAATAAATCTGAATATTCAAAAATTGATATGACATCTGAATTTTTTTCTTTTATAATAGCATAATATATAATATTATACGCATTAATGAGGATTTGAATTTTAGTCGAACTGTGAATGATTATAGAGAAAAATAAAATATATATACATATATATATATATACACAATTCAGAAACATAATATTTACGTGGTTCGAATAATTCTTCTATATTTAGTCAAAATTGATTTTTCAGGAGAACAAATCATTGGATTTGAAGGTTGATATAGATCAGATTCTACGCTCCAACGAATCAACTCTATGCACTTGAAAAAAAATTACTATTAACTGTAATTATTAACCACACTTAAATTAAATTGATGAAAAAATCTAACTTTTTCGCTACAACTAAGAGCCATGATAGAAACAAAAAGTCATGGCAAATATTTTAGCCACTCTAGCAAAATTACTATTAGCAACTGTTACTTTATCAATGATTAATGATGATTTACTATAATTACTTATTATTAATTACGATTAAATGGTGTATTTCTTGTAGTGACACTAGAAAAAAAATTACTATTGATTATAATATTAATTGTTATGGTTGAAAATCATGGTAAATGATTATTATTAACTACGGTTCAATAAAATCGATGTAAAAAATTAGTTTTTCCATCGTAAAAAAATTATTTATTATGACTAAGAGCCATGATCAAAATATTTACCATAAATTTTAATCATGATAAATATTTTAGTAACTCTCGTAAAAACTAAAATCAATAATCATTATATAATAATGATCGATAACTATTTATTACGATTATTTATTATTATCAACCATAACAATCAATCACATTTAAATATTATAATTGTTGTAGTGTGATGAAAACCTAATCAATGTAGAATTTCCATTCATACATACTAGCCGTTAAATTTGTACTGGTGAGGTCCATGATAGGTAGACATCACTGTTTGTAAAGCGATGTCATGTCAGAAAAAATAAAGTCGTCCGCAGAATGATGAGAATTCACAGCACTGTGAAATTGAAAAGGATACCAAAGCAATCCCATCATTCTACAAACTTCTATTTTTAGCCAAAGTTTCTATATCTGAAAAAGCCTTAACTGTTGTTCAAGAACTTTAAGGTAAATTCTGAAACAATTATTATTGCAAGTTAACAGTAATTTTTCCAACCTTTACATAGGAGTACTGTAAATGTGCAGCCAAAATTTCTTTTCTTAAAAAGGGAAAAATTAGAGACAGCAAAAAGGGCAATTCAACAAAGTAAATATCTTTGGGCATAGTTAATAAATTAATACAAAAATTTAAATTTTGATCATAATAAATAGTTAATATCAACAATGATTATTTATTTATGGTCAAAGTATTTATTATGATTTACTATGACTAATATATCAGAATTGTTTATTGGAAAGACGACAATTAGTCATGTTTTTTTTTAATTTTTTGCCGTGATAATTAATCATAAAAAAAATTAATTATATTTTGATATTCAAACTATGAGTATTTTTATATTTTGACACTTAAACTTTTTTTTGTGTCAATTTACCATCTCAACTTTAAAAATTTTACACTTTGCCATTTATAACCATTTTTCAACCAAATTTTTTGTCCAAAAAAAAAGTTTTAATGCAAAAATGTAAGAACGAGCATAATTCAGATGGCAAGATATAATTTACCCTGAAAAATATCATATTTCTTACACTGCAAGATGCAAAGTGCATCAAATTCATTTCTATTGAATTATTGAGTGAGCAAGTTCAAGTTTAAATTAATCTAATCTATATTAATATATATATATATATATATTTATACTATATCTATACTAAATCTATCCTATATATAAAGAAAAGACCTTATTATCTCACAAACGGTGGTTATAACACATCAATACTAATTTTATTATTATGCTACTAATACCCCTAAATTGATTTTCTTTTTCTTTGTTGCTTTCTTTCTTTCTTTTTTTTTTCTTTTTAAAAATACGATGTGTTCGTTTATATATAATTTTCTTATTTTCAATATATTTTAAAATATAAAATATTATCTATACTATATAAAAAAGAAAAGACCTTTTTATCTTACAAACGGTGGTTATGACACCGCAACACTAATTTTATTATTATGTCAATATTACCCCTAAGTTGATTTTTTTTTCTTTTTTCTTTTAAAAATATGATGTGTTGGTTTATATATAATTTTTCTTATTCACAATATATTTTAAAATATAAAATATTATTTATTGTATGCACACAGTGACGGCGTGCCACGATGGCTAGTATATATAAAAGAAAACTCTATTTTCACTCACAAATAGTGGTTACTTATACGACTATATTAATTTTTTAAATACCAAAAATGTCCTTGTATATTTTCAATCACCTCTACTCAAATTCTTCTTTTGTATGATATATACTCCTTTATCTATACAATATGAAATTTCACTCACACTAATTTTTTTTTGTATCGATAATTCCCAAAATTAGTTTTATTTTTATTTATTAATTTTTTAAAAATATGAATATTGGTTTATATATCTTAGGCTTATTTATAATATATTTTAAAGTATAAATAATTATTATTGCACGCACACAAGGATAACGTGGCATAACAGCTAATTAATATAAAAAAGAAACATCCTCCACACTCACAACCGACGGTTGATGACATAGTTGCACTATTTCTTTCTTTTAAAACTAAAAATGCCCTTGAACTTATAACATAATTAACTTATTCAACTTTCTAATTTTTACATTAATTGATAAATTATTTTTTTAATATAATATATTATATTATTTTATATATTTTACTTTTATATATTTCATATTTTAAAATATAAAATGTTATTTATTATATACACACAGGACGACGCATGACAATCACTAATATATTAGAAGGAAACCCATTTTTCACCCATAGGTAGCTTCTCACACCTTCACAATAATTTTTTAATTGTGTCAATGATACACTTAATTTGATATTCTATTCTTTCTTTCTTTGAGATGCGATGAATTAATTTATATATTTTATTTTTTATAAATTATATATTTTAAAGTATAGAAAAATTATCTATTAAATATATTTTAAATTATAAAAAAATTATTTATTATATACATACAAAAATAACGTACCACAACCATTAATTATTAATAAACACAGCTCCTTTCATTTAAACTATATATGCCGCCATACTGTTAAACCAAAGTTTGATCATTGTCAATAAATCATGACAAAATAATAAAAAAAGTATGATGTAAGGTTGTGGGCCAAAATCATTTATATAAATTAATTAAGCTCCGATTATTATATTGGAATTTATTACCATTTTGAAGGAATGCATTACTGCTGCCAGCACTTTGTCGCGCTGTAAAGGCCATCGTCTGCACTCACATTTGCAAACCATTATTTTAACTGTACATAATTTTTTTTTGTAAAAAATATTAGTTGAAAAAAATATTTTTATTTTAAAACTTTTCAAATTAAATTGACTTAAACTAAAAATTATAAATAAGAGGATAAATTATATTTTATCATCCAAATTATGGTATTTTTATATTTTAGCATCTAAACTTTTTTTTTGTATCAACTTACCATCTCAACTTTGTTAAATTTATACTTTACAATATATGACCGTCTTTTGCTGATTTTTTTAGTTAAAAACATCACCTGCTATACATATGTGAAAAACATCTCATTACATAACTCTTAATTATCACGTGCACTACATGTGATGTTTCGTTGACAAAAAAATTTAGTGAAAAAGTAAGTTATAAATGACAAAGTATAAAATTTCATAAAGTTGAGATGGTAAGTTGGTATAAAGAAAAGTTTAGATGTCAAGGTATAATAACAATTATAGATAGCAAAATGTAATTTACCCTAAATAATTTTCTATCCACTTCTGTCGTTCATTAATAAAATTGTACCTATATATCACTATAAAAAATATAACAGTTAATTATGGCTAATTAAATCCATTGCACATAGCTCAATTTGCATATTTAAGACTCTATAATTCTAAAAGTCGTGGGTTCGAACCCTTTGGGTAAGTTTTCTCTTTTAGCAATTTGAACAACAGTTCTTGTCATTCTTAAACATATGATATATTATGAATGTGGCCAGAAAACTATTATCGTTTAATGTGTTGTTGAAAATAAATATCACATTATTATTTGACATTTTATTACTAAGACTCCTAATCTAAGAGCAATTGATGCGAAGAAAACATTATTATCAGTTAGTACGTATTATTATTATTATAATATATATATATATATATATATATATAAAGAATTCTATTACTACTTGATGTATTATTCATTTTGAATATTGGGTCTGGTTTGTGGACTCGTGATCTAATATGCATTCATATTTGAGATAGAATTTGAGTTTTCTAAATATATGTTGGGATAAAGACTTTTTAGGAATAGATCTAATCTCAGATTGAGTTTATAGTCTTCCAAATATATATTGAGATATGAACCTTTTTAAGGATATGGTTGAGTACATCCATAAATAGGGTAAATGATTGTATTAAAAGATACAGAAACACAAGTGTGATCAAAATAAGTTGATCACAATACTAATTAGGAATGGTTTTCCACTGTTTAGGAACACTTATTTGAAATGGTTTTAGCAATGGTATTTGGAACGGTGAATGCAGTTTAAGACCACGCGTTTAGAAAAGTTTGAGTAATGGGATTTGGAACGGTCATTTATTTATATTTGTAACATTTCTTTACCATTACTAAAATCATTCCTAATTTTTTATTTATAATTTATTCATATATTTAGTAATTTATAACAAAATAAATAAATTTATATATTTTAATAAATTTTAATATATAATTAAATTAATTTAACTAACTTTAATTAATTATATTTATGAATTAATTAATTAACTAATTATGAAATAATAGAATGCAATAAATATTATGAAAAATGAATAATTAAGAAAAAAATATTATATTAATATAAAAAATTATCTAATTACAAAAATAAAAAAAATTAAAACCTAATTTAACTCTTCTTCGTTAGTGACATCCATATCGTCCTGGTTCGAGACTGGGGGATCTGTCGGAGGCGGTTCTGGAACGTCTCCTGCAAAACAAATAAAAATTATTAGTACTTTTAACGAAGAATTATTTATTCTAAAAAAATAATATTAATAATCTACTTAATTACCGCCACCTCAGCCGCCCTCAGCCCGCTCCAGCCGCCGTCCTCCTTTTTCTTGTAACATATTTTAAATAACTCCATCTGCTTGGGCGGCAGACCGAGCTATGCCTCTCATAAAAGAAAAAAATAGTTAGTATCTTATTTATCAATATTGTCTTTTGTTGACAGATGAAGATCAATAAACCTAACTAGTTCTACTGAAAAAATCCACTTGATGAGCTAAACAAGCTTAAATGCATGCTTGATTTGTTTGTACGTGGTTACAAATGAACTATACATTTTTAAATAATTATTAATTATTGAGATATCGTCCCCAATTTGTTTTCTATTTCTAATGACTATGTAATTGCATTTTAATTTGAAATATTACCTTAATATTGTTATTACTGACATTATTTTGTAAATAATATTATTACTGGGATTATTGATCTAATTTTGTGATTATTAACATTATTATTATTGAGAATATTTGGCTAATGTCATGTAAAAAATAATATTACATCAATTAGCCTAATTAGAAAATAAAGAAAGTTCACAAAAATTTAAGCAATATGATTCAATACACACAAGAATTGCATAAATTACAAAATTATACAGTAAATTGCACAAATAATTACACTACACAATTACTAAATAAAATAATAATTGCA
>NC_026146.1:9704211-9804390 GCF_000512975.1 Sesamum indicum | reverse complement strand
GCAAATTGTTCCAATCATAATTATTATAACAGTTTCAAAATATATTCCTAATAAAGGGCAAATATGTTCCTAAATATATTCCAATTTAAATGAGTACATATGTTCAATCTTCCATTCCAAACTGTAATCCTACAACAGTTACAACAATATATTCCAAATAAATGAAAACCTATTCCTAATAATATTCCAAAGTATGATTAAACTTTAGTTCCAAGCACCATTCCAAAATATATCCCCCGCATACACAACCACTATGCAATTTTATGTAAAAAGTATCCCAAAAACCGTTCCCACACTATTAAGAACTTTTATAAACAACTATTTTAAAATATAAAAAAGTGTTCCAAATAAAGAAATTTTATGTTTATATGGCCGTATGCAATTAGGAATCGGTCACTTCGCATGTGGTTTAATTCCGTTACAATTAAAAATCTTCAAGTCGTTTATCATTTATTAGGAACATCGATTATCACAATGAAAGGCTATCCGCTCTTTAACCGTTCTAAACTCTAATGCAAATTCTGCACTTTTTTGTAATGATTAAGAGGTGTAATTTTATACATAGATTCAATTAATAAAATAATTTAAATTTAAATTAGTACAAATAATAAAAAAAAAAACATACGAGGCTATATTATTCATTCCCATAAATATTACTTTGACACTCCCTCTATCTTTTAATAATTACAAAAACACTCTTGAGGGCAATTTTGTCATTAAAAAATTAAATTAAAATTTAACCGGATCAACAGAAGCATTATTTAATTTGGGAAAATTGCATAATACCCCCTGCATTATGCTAAATTGCACAAAATATACCTGTATTAAATAAATAGCCATAAAAGACCCTGTGAATTTTGAAATCCTACAAAAAGACCCCCTCCGTCCAAAACTGACGAAAGGTGCTGTACACGTGGTGAAAATGAGAGTAGGGTTTTTTTACCCTATTTCAGTTTTTTTTTTTATAGTGCAATGGTCCAAAATATCCTTCTCCTTCACTACATATACAACTTAACATCCTTCCACAAACATACTACATAAAAATAGGGTTTTAGGTGGGCAAATGTCCAATTTGTCCCTTTTGTTTGAATATAAATAAAAATCACTTATAATATTATATATTATTAATTAAAGTAAATTATTATTTAAATTTAAATATATTTTAATATTTATTTATAAAATATACCAAATCAATATAACAATACCTAAAAATTATATCAATTTTTTTAACTTATATGAAATGTTATATCAAAATTATTAATATATATTTGAATTAAAAATTTAATATTTTTTATTATTTTAAAATTTTATTAAATTAAATAATTTATTACTAATTAAATTAAATTATTATTTAATTTAAATATATTTAAATATTTATTTATAAAATATACTAAATAAATATAAAAATACCTAAAAACTATACCATTAACTTATATAAAATATTATATTAAAACTATTAAGATATATTTAAATTAAATATTTAATATTTTTTTATTATTTGTAAATTTTATTAAATTAAATACTTTTACTAAATTATTATTTAATTTAAATATATTTCAATATTTATTTATAAAATATACTAAATAAATATAAAAATACAACTTATATAAAATATTATATTTAAATTATTAATATATATTTAAATTTTGTTAAATTAAATAATTTTACTTACTTTTTTTTATCTCTCTTCTCCTCCGTCACGGACGGTGATGAAAATGGGCAAGCTTGGCCTTGTTGGAATCATTTGGATGAGAGAAGTCGAACGGTGATAGTCTCAAGCTGTGATTCGTACAGATGCTAGCAAATCAATGACAAGAAACTTCACTTGCAGAAATGAATTTAAATTTTTTGAATATCAACAAAAACTTGGTAAAAATGAGCAAGGTTGATTTCGTTCGAATCTTCAGGTCAATGCGAGTCTAGTGGTGGTGGTCCCAGGCCGGAATTCATCCGAACGGGGACAAATCGAAGCCAAGAAGCTTTGACGGTTGTGCTCGAAGCCCACTCTCTCCGGTCAATGAAAATCCAAATTGATGGCATAGATATGTTCGTCTTAAGGAGAGGATTCAAATGGTATAAGCCATAGCTAGAAATTCTTTCAGACAACGCCGGAATCGTAGAGAGAAGATTTAGGAGAAATAGTATATACGTTGTGTATAATGTATATATAAATAAAAAAATAAATTAAATTACTTAAGATCTAAACCATTTATTTTTTTATATTCAAAGATCAATGGTTGTTATAAGAAGGGTATAACAATCAATTTAATAAAAATTTAACGTCGTTAGAGTTTACCTAACGGAATGGGAGAGTATGCAACATTTTGAAAAACACGAGATTTTTTTGCCTATTCTTTTAACACGAAGTGTTTTTAGCTAAATTTTGAAAATATTTTATGCAAGTTTTCCATTGAGTTTTAAAGGCTGTTAGGGATGATTTTTATAATTTTTAAAAAGGCAGAGGTGTTTTGTGTAAAAAACTATAGGTGAGAGGGTGTAAATATAATTATCCCTTAAAACTATTCAATTCCTACATTTATTCTATTTCTCGCATCCAAATCCATTCATGCATACCAATCACGCACTTAGAGAAACATCAACTTAGGTAACAATTGCATCTGTTGTAGATCTTTCTTCTACGGCGAGCAGAAAGTGAAGCAAGTCCAGTATACATATTGCATGTCCCAAAAGGGAAACAGCGTTCAACTTTAAATACCCGTAACAACATTGAATAACCTATTCATGTTATTCGTGCAGCATACTTAAGAGTGCGATTTATACTTTCCTGAAAGAAGGCACCAAATGGAATAAGAAGGCAGCGCTGAAGCACCTTGTGCTGAAGTATTACTTATGATACTTTCCTCTCTGCTTACGTGCGAGGTTTATGATGTAAATACTTGAAACGTCTTTACACTGACGGAACAGGGCACTCGTTTATATTCCAAATTTCTTTGGCATACTGGGCAATTGTCCTATCACTGCTAAATTTTCCACTGCCAGCAGTGCTGAGTATTGACATCTTTATCCATCTCTTTCTGTCCCTGCAAGAATAAATTCGAGGTGGGTTACCATTCACTTACATTTATTGGTTTATGGACTGTTGGAAAAACAATGTGGGGGTTGTATATTGACTGAGTTTAGATTTGACTCTTTTCTTCAAACAATATTGCTATCCAAGTGAACGTTTTGCCCCTCACAAGTGCTAACCATTTTCGGCAGTTTTTCTCTCTAAATCCAACTACTTACTATTCCCAAGACATCACAAATTTTGGAAAACGTCAAACCAACCAAATACTATTTGGAACTTTCTTAATGGAAGGACTGTAAATTGCTTTTTAACACCGTTTGCAATGATTTAAGTGCTCAATCAAAATTTGAGTAGAATGATGATCTAGCTAGTGCATTAAAGATGAATTAAAATTATCACAGGCAATCAAAAAGATTGTATCAGTTTCCCTCATATGCTCAGTTAAATAATGGGTAATAAAATTTAGGAAAAAATGCAAGCAACCCCTGTGATATTACAAATGATCAAATTACCCATCTATAAAAAAATATTAATTTAACCCTGTATCTTTTAAAAAATGCAACAATTTACCCCCTGTGTTTTTAAAATGAAGTAATTTATGCTCCTGAAATTGCTTCATTTTAATCAACGCAAGGGATAAATTGCTATTTTTTCCATAAGGGGGAAGTAAGCTCATTAGCAATATCACAGGGAGTAATTGCATTAAACCGAAAAAATTTATCCCCATAACATAATATTGAAGGTGGGAAGGTTGGATTTCTTCGTCTACTTACTTGTAAGCTTCATCCACCCTTTCTTGGGCATCCATGTAGCTTGGAAAGTCACAACCAACCAGAAAATAGTCACCACGGCCATAGCCAGAATTGCCCTCAAGTGACTCAAGCAGCGGATTATAATCATAACTCCCAAATGCTCCGGATCTTATGAACTGTTTGGCCTCTTCAAATCGAGGATCTGGTTTAAACTTTACAGTAAGAAAAAAGAGATGTTAATGAGAATGGGCCTTCCTTTTATTTGTTGGCTATCTTTTTCCTCTTTCAAAAAAAGTAAGCTGTAGGTAAGCTATGTGGTATAAAGAACATATAAAGATGTACCAATCCGTTCTCTCTTTCTTTACGCAACCTCGGAACTTCATCAGCTGTGGCGCCAAAAAGAAAGAAATTTGTTTCCCCAACTTCTTCTCTGATTTCAACATTGGCCCCATCCAGCGTTCCAATGATGAGACATCCATTAAGAGCAAATTTCATGTTACTTGTGCCACTTGCCTCCATTCCAGCTGTACTGATATGCTGTGATAACTCACTTCCCGGAATAAGCATCTCTGCCACAGACACATTGTAATTGGGCACAAAGACAACCTGAAATATTGGAAGATAAATAATCTGATTAAAGAAATCCTAGTAGAAGAAGACATCCGAGATTATCATTTGTTAGTGGTGAACACAAGCAAAAATTGAGATACACAAGTTAAGGCTTTAGCAGGGGTCAAGGCATGTTATCAAGACTGGCACACTGCTGAATATCTGATTGGCTTACCCAACACTTTCAGGGATCATATAAGATTCTTTCTCATTAATCTAGTTGTATGATTTTTGAGTACGTCACTGCTCTATATAATAATAAGACCTAAGCTCTACCAAGCAAAAGACTAAGATGAAATAAATAAGGAAGAATTGCATTTTAGCCTCTGCTTCGTAAATGTAGTGAATACCTGATTAGAGCAGTTTCCACAACTTACATTATGTTAAACAAACAATTTAATAAGAGAGAAATTTCCCAAGTACGAATAAATCGTCTTCTTTGGTTCCAAGTTATTTAAACATGCAAAATGTAATTAGTGATATAGAGGAAATCTACCTTTAAACAGCTATTGACCTCTGGATCATTGTTAACAACAGAGCCAACATCATTTACAAGCTTAACTATTCTTTTAGCATTAGTATATGTTGCAAATGCTTTTCCTCCAATCATGATGGTACGAGGTGTTGTTCTTTTCCGGTCTTCAGGGCTCATCTCCTGCATTGGTAATACACTAAGTTATAAGGCAATGACTATGTTCAGCATACTAATATATCGATTATAAAAGCAAATTGTAAACAATTGAAGTAATGACACGGTTATGGAAAAGGAAAATGCAAATCATTTCTGTGACTGGAGCTTAATGTAAAGCATGTGGTAACAACGACCGAAGAGTACCTGATGTCACTAGATAAGCGACACCTGGCTCAAACACTTACTTAAGAAATGCATCTCATTAAGAATACTTTATGGATAACAGGATGTTTGCCTCACCTTCAGTTTCTTGTACCTATAGACAGCACCCAAAATGTTTAACAGCTGCCTCTTGTACTCGTGGATGCGTTTGACTTGAATATCAAAGAGTGAGTTTGGGTCGATGCTCACACCCGTAACCTGCACTATGTAATTTGCTAAACGTTGTTTGCTTGCCAATTTAGCTAATTCCCACTCGCTCTGGAGATCTGAATTATCAGCAAACTTTGGGAAAACATAGTCAATAAAACAGAAACTCAACATGAGGTGATATCAACAGAAAGTAACAATTATTTGGGAAATATCATAAAATACATACTTGACGCAGATTGGCTAGTAGGTCAAGATTAGTCACCCATTGGTCTGTTTTCAACCATTTGGTGATAATATGACTGAGCTCAGGATTGCAGAACCTGAGCCATCGACGGGGAGTTATACCATTAGTTTTGTTCTGAAATTTGCCAGGCCATATAGAGACATAATCAGCAAATAACTCGGCCTTTAATATGTCACTATGCAGCTGCGCAACACCATTCACCTGCAAGAAGAGTGTGCACAAAGGTTCACTTGCTTATCTGTTATGCGTCAAAAATAAAATTGTAAAAAATCCTAACACTGTAAGCATTCATGACAAGTACCAAAACACAATCACATATCTTATAAAACAAATTGATGTTGCTTGAAGTAGGCATCCTATAAAGAGAACATGCTGCCAGAATTCAATGGCCTGAGGATGAATTTTGAGTGTGAAAAAATACCACCCTCATCATGCAAATTTTCCATTGACGAAAGTATCATTTTAATTTTTATCATGTAATTTCCCACTTCTTTCATATCTCTCTAGCTATGATGCCATTTAGATTACAGAGGCAAGACAAGTAGAGTACAGCATAAGATTGAGATCAGTTAGCAGAATTGTGATTATTAATTTTCAACCAAAAGGGTATTGTTCTTGTTTTCTTATCGCTTGTGAGGCATATAACAAGACATATCTGTATGAAAGAACAGATTAGGATCCTCGTATTATATTTTCTGAACCATTTCAAGTGTTCCCAAGAAGTCCATAATATCTATGTTTGTACTCAAACATGCAGAAGAACTCATACCGTGTGTGAGGAAACCACGCACAAGTTGGCCATACGAACAACTGCTTTTTGTGAGTTGTTATCCAGAACACGTAGACCAGGAAGCTTGCCCTCAAGATCAGGTCTTGTTGACTTTATCATTGCAATGAACTGCAAAGGGCAGGATAAACACTAAGTTCAAGTCGGTTTCGCACACAAATACAGAAGTAATGATAGCTAGAGAACAAAATACCCTCTTGTCAATTTCTTCAATAATTTCCATATGGCGTGGAAGGAGCTTCCACATGACAGCTTGCGACCATTTCTCCAGGGCTTCAGGAAGGACCGTATGGTTCGTATAGGCTATTGTGCTGTAGAATACACATCAGATCCACAAGGTGAGGACCACAAGGCAAGCATTAAAAATCATATTCTACTGAAATAATCTACAATGACAAATTTCAGGGAGCACCTAGTGGTGATATTCCAAGCTTCGTCCCATCCAAGGCCTTCATTATCCATTAACAAACGCATAAGCTCTGGTATTGCAAGAGTAGGATGTGTGTCATTCAATTGTACTGCAACCTTGGAGGGGAATTCAGACCACATGATCTCATTGTCGTCACCTTTCCTCTCCTTAAATCTAGCAATAATGTCCTGAAAAAGTGGCATGAGTATAGGATAAGGGTAACCTACAACTGATTTTCCCTATCATTATTACTTTTAGCGAGATATTTCTCAGTGAAAACATGTGATCTCTACATTGAAGGGATAGAATCTCCTAGATACTTTGTACAAATGAGATGAGATCTTCCCAGTGAAAGAGCCCAAAAACCATCAGAGATGCAAAAGGTCTGTGGACAATGTTTTCAAACTCCCAGTCAAATGGAGGAGGAGCTCCAAACATTCACATATAGAACCAAGTTGGAACTTTCATAATTGACAATGTTGTAATGTATAGTGGTAGTTGGCTTTTGAAGTATTTTCAGCCCTAAAAAGTCTATGTACTACTAAAGAGTCTTATAATCACAAAATTGCTCATTCACACCTTAAAACTTGAATTTTCTCCAATATAAATTTCAAAGTGGCTTAAAAGATTTTGAATGCAGAACTTTTTGGAAATGGAATCTGAAGAAAGAAATGTAGACGTGTAAAATAAGATAAATCAGAGATTTGAGTGAAAGTGATGATAAGTAAAGGGATAAGGCATCAGCAAACCTGAAGTGATGCACTACACAGGAAAAACTGCTGCTTCAGTCTTAAAAGTTTTCCATTTTCAGTAGCATCCCCAGGATACAGAACAGCACAAATCTACAAATATTAACATCCTGTATAAGCATGCAATGACAGTGCAAATATACAAGATCGGATAATTTAGACTTAATAGCAAACATTCACATATTTCAAAATGTTGCGGATTTAAGCATGAATAACTCTTGACCTGCTGAGCCCTTGAATGAAGTAGAGCCGCAGATTCATACTCTCCATCATTAAATTGAAATAAGTTGAAGTCCTCGGCACAGGCTTTAGCCTCCCACAGACGAAGACTGTTAGTATTCTTTGTTTTGTATCCAGGAATTGGTACATCATATGCCACAGCTTGTATGACCTCTCCACCAACCCATTTGCGACTAAAACAGTTTTAAAAATAAAACCCATTTATGAATACATATTTCTTGAAGAAAATTATATTTGAATTATATCCAGAGACTAAAACTCTACCATAGTAAAATGAGAAGCATATTGCAGCGGCACTTACGAGCCAGTGGGATGGACCTCAACTTGACCAAAAAATCTTACAGGGAATACAACATCATGTCTGACAACTTCCCAGGGACTGAACTTCTGCATTAAATAACCAGGAAATTAAGGCTCACTAAATTTTCAAAAAATGAAGAGCTAATATTGTATTAACAATGTTTAGGGGCCAGCAAACCTCCAACCAATCTTCTGCAATTTCCTCTTGCCCCGCTTTGGTTATCCGCTGCTTGAATAGACCATATCTGTACCTCAATCCATATCCCCATGCAGGTAAATTCAAGGTAGCCATTGAATCAAGAAAACAAGAAGCAAGCCTCCCAAGACCACCATTTCCAAGCGCAGCATCTTTCTCCTGCAACAATCAATTAAAATTATTTTCACAATCTGCTGGGACGTAAATATTGAAGAGAGTACACGCTCAATGATGACAACAATAACATGAAAATAAAAATCACTCCTCAAAATGTGCCAGATGAAGTTAAATTTGACGAATGAATTTAAACCAAGGGGAACATATTTAGGAGGATACCAGTGTAGCATTATTTCTCTTCTAATAAATATTGCCAAATAATCTGATTGATACAACAATTTTCACATGCAAATGGGTAATATATAATTACCTGCTCCACAATGTCTTCCAATGCATGACCCAGTTGCTTTAGAGCATCAGCATATGCATCTTGAACATCTAGGTTTCCAACTGCATTGGTCAAAGCTCGACCTTGGAGATATTCCATGGATAAATAATATGTTTGCTTAGGATTAACTTTGTGATAGTGACTATATGTTTCATTCCATTGCTGCAAAAGTATTCAAAATAACAGGATGTGTTTTAGAATACACCTCGATAACATATAATCATACTCTAGCACTACAAATATGCATTACGAGTGAACCAACTAAGGTTCCCTGCAACTTCTTAGAAAACTGTGAATTAGCTTCTAGTATTTTGTGGGGAAAATGTAATCTACGTTGCCACCAAATGAAAGCATGCGATTACCAAGAATAAATAAAATACTACAGGGAACAAAAGCCTTTGGGTACCTGCACAATCGCCAATTCATACATGCAGGGCACAGAATGTATATCCTTCAAATATAGATAAGGCATCCATCGCTTAATAATGTGATATATAAATGGCCAACCTCACAGAAAAAAGTTATATCAGAGTTGGCATTGGTAGACTATTAACCTAGTTACACAAAGAAACTGATGGGGGATCTGCTGAAAGATCAGCTTATAACTGATGCCTCTATCTTAAATTTAAACAGAGAACTGTTGGTTAAAACAGATATCATATAACTGATGACCAATCATTCCATTTTAGCTAATCTATAAAGTAACAAGATACATTCAAACACTGGAAATGCAGTTAAAAAGTCTGGCACAAACAAATGAAATCAATATCCAACTTTAATTTTCCAATTCACGGAGTTGAGACCAAAAAAGGCAAACATGATACATAAAATTTAGCACTAAAAATTCTAAAACATTGAAAGTAAAATGTTGGCCAGGATATTTAAGAAACAAGAACTTTTGCATACAACAATTGCTTTATATTGTAAATCTTTGAATTTTAGCTTAGCTCATGCCGTAGAGCACTAACGCTCAATGCATGAACCTTGAAAGAGACTGCAATGTGATGCTGACGTGACACATAAATGCAAAAGAACTAAATGACACTATCATGCAATTGGCATTCAGGGAAAAAAGTGCATATTGCAAGGATGATAAGCAAACAAAGGCATAAGCAGATTTGCCAATAGAATTATAGTATACAACATTGATTTAAGAAATCAAATGAAACAACATTTCCCCCTTGGAGGAAATAAACGGACTTAATCAAGTCTGTCCATCATCCGCAAAACTATAAACACTTAAGCTAGAATATAATTGCTTGAACCGTTGTCATCATCAAGTTTCACCTCTAAAGAAGCAGTTACAGCCTCTCATGCGAACAAGTAATTACTAGTTATCCTTAAGAAGGCATATAAACAACCCAATGTCCTTTCTAGTCGGAATCAACAAAATTACAAGTGAAGCAGTTCAGAAAATCAACAATATGGATCCCCCTTAAAGTACCAAACCGGGTATGACAACTCAGTTTGAACATAATACCTTGATCAACCGATCACGAACGCTATCTGCAGTAGCATAGTATGCTTGCTCCAGCTCAAACTTGAAAGGGGAAAAATGAGGGCTGTACTCAGCATGGTACTTGATATTGGATGCAATTTCAGTTGACTTTTCAGCCAGTGGATGAGCAACTGCTGGTATTTTCTCTGAAATTTTAGCCTTAGCAGTTGCACTGCCGTTCGCCTCCATTGTAGCTGCCATTTTCAGTAGTTTCACCAATTTCTAAAGATATACAACCTGAAAAAATTGTGTAGGATAACAAGGGAATAAAAATTATTTGAACAAATAGTATATTTCATCCACAACATAAGAAGGAGGTTCACATGATCTCATAACAAGCAACTCATTCTCGCATAAACAATCAAAGTCACCAACAATTTCAGGTTGATGATATAGGCACCGCAAAACCATTTCAGATGCTAAACCAGCAAATCACACAGTACACGTGAAGAAATAACAAACAAACAAACTATGCAATGTTGAAGCATAATTTAGCGAATCACAAAAACTTCGAGATGCAAGAACCTCAGAAATTGAGTGAATCACACAAACTTTTCAAATTAAAGAAATGAAAAAATCTAAGCAATCCACATTACCTGATGTACCCTTCCCAATTCGAAAGGAAACAGACTGGAAACAAAGCGGTTCGTTTCTGCTATAAATTATAGTGGGCGGGACTACAAATAATACCAGATATTTAAGGAGTGGAATGGAAAGGAATAAATGAGGAAGATATTCTTTCCTGCAGAGAAAAGTGACAAAAAGAGAAAAGCAAAAAAGGGATTTGTATCGTTCTTGTGTTTTTGTGGTTATGAACTATCTGAGAGATGATGATGATGGAGAGATCGAGATTATGAACGAAATAAATATCTGCTAGAGCGCAGGAGAGTGAGATGACGAGGGAAAAATGGGCGGAACCTCCACGTGATTCGCTGATATGAATACCCCTTACCAAATTAGAGTGATGTGGGAAATGCACTCGCCACTTGTCATTTTTTCAAGAATAAAATATTATTCTTATATAAAATTTATTAATAATTATAATATATAAACATTTATTACAAAACTAAAAATACTATTATTTTTATAAAATATAATTCATATATATGTGATGTAGCGTGTCGAGTAATCTATACTTTATTTTATAAAGTATTGGTTCTGGCAGAACCATCACGAGTTTGTTCTTAAAAATACATATTATTAGACAGAAAAACTCTTGAAACTCACAAACTCTTCGTCTGCATTTGTTACAAAATGTATGCCAAAAATAGTAAACCAATAATAAAAGCAAAAAATTAACAGCTCTTTACCTTCCATAGAGACAAGAAGTGTGAGATACCATTTTCGTTGAAAATAACCAAAATTCTGAGAGGTTCACTTATGATCTTCTAAATTAATCGTTAAATTATTTTTAATACCCCATGTTCCGACTTTATCAATTTTGGTTCTCAAATTTTTTTTAGATAATCAAAATTAATCGTAATCCAAACTTACCATGCATTCGCACTTGTGCACTATAAGCCCTCACACCCATAACTAAAGGCCACTTAATAGTAGTTGACTGAGTTAAATTAAGAAAAAAAAAATTGCAACTATGAACATCATTTTTTTTTTTTTTTGGATAATCAAAATACAATTTGAAATTATTCCTTTATTTTGATTAACTAAATGACCAATACATGTTTAAATGTGGCACAGTAGAAAAATAATTCATCAAAAAATTTATAGTGTTTGAAAACGATGTAAGTGAGTTTCAAGCCAATAAGGTAGCAAATATTAATTAATTTGGTAATTCTAAATAAATCACATTTTGTGATTAAGAAAATAACGTTAATTAAATTATAAAGAATCAATTAAATTGTGACACTTTATCAAACGATTACAGCACGAGCTTTCATCCTCATCTATAAATATGAGTGTTTTTTTAGCAATATAAAAGTAATAGGTCAAATCAGACAATCAGTCAAGTGACTTAAGCCATAGCATGTCAAGATACACGATAAGTCAAGATACCAAATCAAACCTGAAGGCTCTGAAATCCAAAGCACTTCGCCACAATGAATTATCGCTGCAAGGAACAGTATGGCCTCAAAGAAAACTTATAGCATGGTTTCGAAGAGGAGGAGACCTTACTAGGGAAGTGGAAAGACAGTAAGATGGGGAACTCTAGTATAGCTGAAGCACTTAGGATAAGAAGCGTGGACTTGAAATTTCCTTCAAGAAACATTTTGTCTTTAAAAAAAGTTCATCATGTATCCACTGTTAGAAGAAATATATGTAGTGGTTCTATAATAATTAGAGAGGGATATGAATTAGCATTTAAATTCAATAAAGTTGTAATTCAGCAATTTGGTACTTTTATTGGTAAAGGTTATTTTGACAATGGTTTGTTCAATGTTCAAGTTGAGAATAATAATAAAACTGATGTTTCTGATTCTATTGTTTTGAATGTAGAATCTTCTACTATGTGGCATAGCAGGTTAGATCATTTAAATTTTAATTCAATCAAACAAATGATGAATTTGAATTTAATTCCTTGTGAAAATATTGAATGAAATCACAAATGCCAAGTTCGTGTAGAAGCTAAACAAGTTAGGAAACCCTATCAATCACTTGAAAGGGATTCAGAAATACTTGATTTAGTTCACACAGATATTTGTGAATTTAATGGAGTTTTGACCAGGGACCATAAACTATATCTTATCATCTTTAGAGATGATTGCAGTAGATATTGTTATGTGTTTCTCATGAAAAATAAGGATAAAATCTTAGATAAATTTATTTTGTTTAAAAATGAGCATAAATCCAAATTGGTAAGAAACTTGAACGACTAAGGTCTGGTAAAGGAGAAGAGTATGAGTCAAGTAAGTTCAATGAATATTGTCAAACTTTTGGCATTATTCATGAAGAGACTCCCTTATATTCTCCTTCATCTAATGAAGTAGCTGGACAAAAGAATAGAACATTCAAAGACATGATTAACAGTCTCCTACTAACCTTCGGGTTATCAAAGTGTTTGTAGGGAGAGGCTATGAATACGGCTTGTCATATTCTGAACAAAGTACCTATAAAACACAATACGGGTACTCCTTTCGAGTAGTGGAAAGAAAGAAAAATCAAGCCTCAAATACTTTATAGCATGGGGGTGCCTAGAAAAAATGCTAGTCCCAGAACATAAAAGAAAGAAATTAGGCCCTGAGACTGTTAATCCTGTGTTCTTGGGCTATGTGGAGACAAGTTATGCTTTGAGATTTCTTGGTTATTAAATCAAAAATTCCAAGCATTGAGGTTGACACAATAGTCGAATTTCATGATGCTGTCTTCCTAGAAAATGTATTTTCTATGAAAATAAGAGTACCTTCAAGTGTTTTACTTGATGATTCACTTGCCTCCACGTCTATTCCTGAACACGTAGAAAAGATGTCAAATGTGGGGCTTAATCCTAATAGTATTAGTTTGACTTATGAGGAGTCAGATGAATCTAAATGGAGTAAGAGAGCTAGGTTGTCAAGGATTTTGAAAGTGACTTTGTCAATAATTATGAGAAGGACTTCGTTATTTCTAACGGAACATGGATGCTCGTCGATCTCCCTCCGGTGTGTAATACTATTGGGTGTTAGTGGATCTTTAAGAAAAAACTGAAATCTGATGGGACTATCGATAAGTTTAAAGCCATATTGGTGGCTAAGGGTTTTAAACAAAAGGAGGGAATAGACTATTTTGATACTTATTATCTGGTAGCTCGATTGACTACAATCTGGGTGCTTATAGCACTTGCTTCGTATATAGTCTTCTGATTCACCAGATGGATGTGAAAACAACCTTCTTGTATGGTGAAATCGAGGAGGAAATATACATGGATCAGCCTAAGGGGTTTGTAGCTTATAGTAACAAGCACAAAGTTTGTGAACTTGTCAAGTCTCTCTATGGACTTAAACAAGAACCTAAACAATGGCATGAAAAATTTAATAAACTATACTTAAGTTTGGTTTCACCATAAATGAGACTGATAAGTGTATATAATGTGAGGTTAAAGGAGATAAAATAATAGTTTTATGTCTGTATGTAGATAATATTCTTTTAATAGGATCATGTCTAGATATCATTACTAAAACCAAGTGATTTTTGAAAAATAAGTTTGAAATAAAGGAAATGGGTGAGGCTGATGTAATTCTTGGCATCAAGTTGACATTCAACTTATGGGATAGCCATATCTCAATCTCATTATATTGAGAAGATAATTGAGAAATTTGGATATCAAAACAGTAGAAGTGTTAAGACACCATATGATTCTTTTGTAGCTTTATTCAAAAATAAAAGTGGTGTTCCAGTTGCACAACTAAGGTATTCCCAAATTATTGGGAGTTTACAGTATCTATCAAATGGCACGAGACCAAATATATCTTGTTTTCTCAAAGTTAGCTAGATACACTAGTTGTTTTAATAGAACCCATTGGGGAACTTTGGGTAGGGTACTAAGGTACCTTAAGAGCACCGTGTCACTAGCCATACATTATGGCAGATTCCCTAATGTTCTTGAGGGATATAGTGATACTAGCTGGATATAGCCAAAAATTCCGATAGCAATGGGTGTTCAGGATATATTTTTACCTTAGGTGGGGGCGCAGTCTCCTAGAAATTTGTAAAACAGACTTTGATAACCTGATCTAGTTTTGAAGTTGAGTTATATGCGTTGGATACTACTAGTACCGAGACAGAATGGTTATATGGATTGTTATTACAACTTCTCATCAGTAAACCAGCCTCTTCCACCCATAGTTGTACATCGTGATAGTCAAACCAAAATTGCAAAGATGATGAGTCTTAAATACAATCAAAAGACAAATAAGACGTCCAAGTTAGACTAAAGTCTATAAGGGCATTAGTATCACACAGAGTAATTGGTATTGACTTTGTGGGAACAAAGGATAATGCAGTTGATCCTTCGACGAAAGAATCAAATCTGTCACAAGTATATAAATCCAGTTGGGGATAAGACTAAAAATCCATCAATGATGTATCTATGATGTCAACCCAACCTTCTAAGTGGAGACTCACAAAGAAGGTTCAATGTGGTATTAACAAGTCGTAGAGTATGTTAACAACCAAAATAGACTGATACTTTGTATCTGGAGTCTGTCCCCTATAATTCTTGAAGATGTTGGTACTGTAAGTACAGTAAGGCTTCATTCTGAAGGGATTCAAATCTTAGACGAGATGCTAGTAGTGCATCCCTAGAGTCGTCCAACTAAGTGAATGTAGTTATTTGGCCGCAACTAAGGAATTGAGTTATTCCTGAAAGCATTCATGAACAGGATAATGACATGTATCCTAAGTGTCAACCCTAAAATTCAGCACAAAGTCAGTAGCTTATTGTTACTGACATACGCTGTCACGCTCACAAGCTCAAATTCAAGGCTTAGTTTCATTTAACCTGGTAATAACTAACGCTAGATAACTTAGACAGTGGTTCAAACCGAAAGGTACAATTGTTGAAAGCAAGTTACAGAAACTTGAGTTCAAATCTATGGATTTGTGGGGGATTGTTGTAATTTTAATAAAATTATATAAAGAAAATCCATATATTTTGTTGAGAAAATGAGAAGAAGAAGAGAAAGTACTTGTCCCACATTGAAAAATGATGGGAAAAGTGGAAGGATTTGATAAGTATATATGGGGTTATGGGGGTGAGTTTGATACTCTCATATTCTTTTATCCCATATAGGAAGTTTATTGATGCAATAAATTCCTTATATAGGTGGTTGTGGGGCTTGTGGCGGATTGTTGCGACCAGGGGCGGAGACGACGACAGATGGCCTTCGCAAGGAGTGGCGTAACATTCTGCTGGCGACGGGGAACAAATTGGCTGAAAAACAGACGGGAATGGCGCAGCGGCATCTACGGTGGCCGATTCTTCTTCCTCAAAGGCACACTTGCAGATTCCGGCCACCAATCCCCAACCTCCGGCGAGGTGCAGCAGGTTACCGGCAGCATCTCACAACACGATGGCCGGCGAGGCTGTGCTGCTGGCGAAAGAACACCAGCAGACCGGGAAGGAGAATGATGATGCAGCCGCTGATGTCATCGATGATGTAAGCACTGATGCAGCTGCTGACTTGGGTGATGATGTCACTGCTGATGCGGATGATAATGTGGATGCTGACATCAGGTATGATGTGGCGGGTGACATCAGCGGTGATGTGGAAAAAACCAACCCATTTGCTACACCAGTTAGACCCATCTTTACGAGATTATTTGTTGGGAACATTCTATCGGAAATGACAAAATTGCAACTGCTTTCAACAATTCCACACGGAAAACGCTCTCATTCATTGCCCCTACAATTCAAAATAGGGAGGTCGTGGTTCGTCCATCTTTGGATACTATGCAAGATGGCTCTAAACGCTGGAAATCCACTGCAGTTGGATATTTTTTGGGTAAGCGGCCGTATTACCATCATTTGAAGGAATACGCCCATTCGGTGTGGCTTGCTCCACGTGAGGTAACAGCAACAATTAATGGATTTTTCTTCTTTCAATTTGAAACTGACATTGATATGGAGGAGGTGATAGAAGGGGGTCCATGGTTGTTGCAAGGGCAACCATTAGTACTACAGAAGTGGAAACCATGTATGACTATGAGAAAACTGATACATACACAAGTACCGGTCTGGATAAAACTTTGGCACCTTCCAATGGAATATTGGACAACGGAAGGGTTGAGCACAATTGCTAATGGAGTGGGCAAGCCCTTCTACCCATATGCAATAATGAGGGCATGCACACGATTGGACTTTGCTCAAGTATGCGTGATGCTAGACATTACTAAGAAGATGACTAAACACATTATTATCATGGCACCGGATGAAGATGGAGGGGAAACACCGTGTAAGATTGATGTTGAATACGAATGGCTCCCTCCAAAATGCACGAGTTGTATGACCATTGTGCATATGACGAAGGATTGTTCACTTCATAAATCCCTTAAACCTACGCAACCCCCGGTAGCCGTATATGTACCTAAAGTTATTGCGCCACAACCATCACAAGCCACTGTGAAGACTAGGAAGACTTTGCATACCCAATCACCACCGGTTCCTGAAAAGAGTATGAGGGCCTTGAACAATAATAATACGGGAGTTGGTATGGCGAGAACTAAGGAGAGTAAACGGCACATGGAAACCAATGCGAGACCACTACCTTTGCTGCCAACTCACAAGTTGAACAATCGAAGAGAGGAATGAGAGCTTCCTCGTGAACAAAGGTTGAGCTGTGAGGAAAAAGGCAAGGCAATTGTTGTTTCTAACTCGTTTGATGCTCTACAATTGCTAGACAATGTAGAAGATACACCTAAGGGGCACATACCGAGACTGGAGACTGGACTACAGACACTGCATCATGTGCTCACCTCCTTTGGAAAAAGCACAACCCAGATGCTTAAAGTACACCGAACGATCACCTATCACCATGGCATTAGTAATTATTGAGGATTTTTTATAGCGTTTCCATAGTTTCTCATATTGAGCATTATCGCTAGTTTGACTGTGGGTAACCCTTGGTCGGTCAAGGGATACACCGCTAGATGATCGATTTTTTCTTTCTTTTTATTTTTATGCAACTTGCCGTTCCCCGAACTTCAAATCTAAATTTGTGGTTGAAGTGTTATGGAGATTAGATTGAACAGGAGGGTGACCTATGAGAGCTCCACCCACTCGCCCCGACTCGGCTTCGGCCCTGGTTTTGAGCATGGAGATGAATGTCTCATTTTCAGGATATATTTTTTTGCAGCAAAATATTTGAATTTATTTTAAAAGTTGAAAATTTAAATTCTAATTTTAAATACCAAATTTTCAATTCTGATTTCAAAATTTAAATGCATAACACCCCCTGTTCGTGTTTTAAAAAGTATGTTAAAAATCCCCCTCTGTTTTAAAAATTAGGCAAAGAATCCCTTTCTGTTTTATTAAATGTAGCTTAATCGCCCCTTTCAATTAAACCTAACTAACAACGTTAAATTTTTCACAAATAACCGTTATACCCTTACTTAGTATATATTATTTTTTATTTTAATAACCATTGGATCTGTATTGATTGTATCAGTGCTGATTGTATCAGTGCCATTAAATCTCATCAATTAATCTTTAACTGTTGGATTTTGAATATATGAAAGAAAATCAAGATTTGATATTTTATTGATTAAAAATATTATTTGAAACAAAAAATATTAATCCCCACTACCCCCACCCCTAGGGGTGTTCTGTTTGGTTAACCGAATCGAATTTTTGGTTAATCGAATTTTGTTCACCATTTTTAAAAATAAAAAATTGAACCAAACCAATACTGTTAAAAAACCAAAAAATTGATTTTTTTATAAAAAAATATATATAAATAATTTTAATATTTTTTAATTTTATCCAAAAATACATGTACCAGAATATTAAAATCTAAAAAATAAAATGTATCATGAAAAGAATATTTACGAATATAATTCAAGATTTCAAATCAAAATAAAAGAACACAATAGCAATCCACTCGTTTAATTTAAACTCAAATTTAATAGTACAACTACAATATTCAATATCCTATTAATACAATATTCAAAAAAAATTTATTAGGCATTTCATTAAACACATTCAAAGCAAAACTTGTAAATTCAATTTCTAAATTTCTTCTGCAAACTGTAAAAGAAATTTACAAAGAAAGAAAAACTACCTGTGCGAAGTGTAACGTTTCTCTTCTACCACCAAGAAGAAGAACGAAGTCGCGAGAGGTAGAGTCGCTGGTGGGTGTGGTTGCCGGTGGAGAGAGTGGAGAACTGAAGTGGTGCCTTACTGCGTTTTCTCATTCAGTCATTCTTTTCTCTTTTAGTTTTTTGTTTATATTATAATATTAATATATAAATATAATATGATATATAATATATTTTAACATAATATAATTAATGAAATAATATATATATATATATATAAATTGATTTTCGATTCTTTTCGGATACCAAACAGTGATGAAAAAAATCAAACCAAAAATTAATTTTTTTTGTAAAGAAAACAAAATCGAACCGAATTTTATCAATTTAAACCAAACTATGACCCCCCCTCCCCCCCCCCACCACTCACCCCGCTGTCTACCCCCAACCCAATCATTGCTACCCCCAGAACGTCGTTGTCTTTCTGTGGGCGATGCCCAGACCATCGTTGCCCTTCTGTGGGCGACGTCCATTTTTTAATTAATTTTAATTATATTTCAGTTATTAAAAAATAATTTTAAATAATTATAATAATTAAATATATTTTAAATAATAATTATACTTAAATTGAAAACACATGCAACCATATGTAAATGTCCAAACATCGCACTAATAATCACTACCAACAAAGGCGTGAGCGGCAGATTAGTTAGCAGTGGAGTAGGGGACTGTCAAATCCCAGAAAAGGAGGGAAAGCATCAATCCCAAGAATCACATGAAATGCTGGATCTCTCTCGTGAGTTGGGCGCTTTCTAGTTTCTACTCCTCTGACTCTCTCACGCGCCCTTTATGACACTGCAGAAAAATAGCCGTCAACTAAACGTGTCATCCATCCCTCCACAACCACCATACTCCCTAAATTAGAAAAAAAAACAAACATAATGTTTAGATTCATATTTTTGTATTTTTAAAATAAGATAAAATACATTCAATATTTATTTTTGTAATTTTACACCTTATTTTTGTATTATTTTATTTTAACTTTTTATATATATACATATATATTTATATATAATATAAAATAGACATAATTTGACAATAAATAATGATTTTTGTTTCAAAAAAATACAACACTAAACGTACAATATTTATATATATATCTATTTATATATAAAAGAGATACGATTTGCTAATGAACAGTGATTTTTGTCTTCCAAATCTCAACATTAAACCTACACCACTTATTTTAAAATATTTTAAATTACCTCAAACCACAAATCCAAACATATCATCTATTTTCAACACACACTTACTTATCTCTATTTTTCTCTCTATATCTTCAAAATACAAAATAAAACACTCAAAATACAAATTCAAATAAAAGATTAATTTCCCATTTCTTGGTTTGACTTTTCTTTTTTGAAAAAGTAATTATTGTTGCACGGGTTGCGCAAACATATAAAAAATTATATTGTGATATGAATAGAAACGAAATTATAAAAAAAGTATACAACATATAATGAAATAATGAAAAAGAAACAAGTATGTGAGAAAAAAAACTAAAATACGAAAGAAAAATAAATTATAATTATAAGTTTATTAAAAATATCAACATTTGTAAGGAAAATTAAGTATGGATAATGCAAATGAAAAAAATAAATTATAATAGGATTTATTAAAATTATTGAAGTTTGTGAGGGCAAAATATATAGAGAACATGAGCGGGGAGAGAGAAAAAAATTATAATTATAAAATAACTAAAATATATTTAAATTACTATTATGAAAAATTATTTCTGAAAGAATAAAATAAATAAAAAAAAAAAAATTTGTACGATCAATAAATTTTCTTTTATAATATTATAGATAGATAATATACGGCAAGATTCATATCGTGTTATTATATTTAAATTGAAAATCAACAAATGCATCTATCTATTTTCTGTATGGCATATAAAGTGAACAAGCTAATTTTTGATCTAATTTACCACATATACTTATTTCTATGAATATCTTCATTTTTGTCTTTAAAACTTTTGATTTAATTTATGTATTTAATTTATATTTTTCAATTTAATTACTCACGGCAGGTAATATTTACCATTGATGTTGGTCGATTTGACGATATCATGATACTTAATACTAATTTTGGCTCCAATAATATTGAATCTTATAATATTTATTTATAGAACATATATTCACTCATGTAATTGGATATATTTTTTGTAAATATATATATATATATAATAAATAAATTACTTATACGAACTTATTTTGATGCGATTGTTTTATTTTAAATCATTTGGCACATATTTAGCCAAGTTTTTGAACTTTAATTTTTATTCGTTTATTTAATAGATTTTTTATTCTTTAATTTAATAGAATTGTTATTCCTTAATTGTCATATTTCACATCAATGGATTTTTTAATTGATTATCATTTTATTTTATTTGTAATACATCATTATTTTAAAAAACAAATCTGTATATTCAAATGGTACAAACATTATATTTTTAGTTATGAAATTCATATATAATAGCTAACACCAAAGAATAATTTGTCTAATACCTCAATTGCATCTTGATATTTAAAAAATTAATCTATTCAAAAATAAATAATTAACCATATTAAATATTAAATAATTTTTATTAAAAGAAGGGAAGTTTTAAGGTGATTAAAATAATATTTAATTGTATTTCTATATTTTCAATTTTTTTGAAAAAACTTCTTTGCACTTTTTGATCATTATTTACTAAAAAATAATTATCTAAAATATTGAAATTTTGAAATTTTGTTTTAAATATTTCAATTACTACAATTTTTTAATATTTTATTTTAAATTGAATTTTTTAACAATAATTAGCAAAGTGGTGATTTTTATAAAAATTGTTCTCTAATATTTACAACTTCTTTGAAGTACTATACATTTATTAAATAATTCTACCAAAATATTTTGTTATGATAGCATCAATAGATACATTTTAAAATTGTAAATTTTTTATCCATTCTTTGACTAATTCTTTATTTTATTGGATTATGATGATTTATTTTATGTTTTAATTTTAGTTTTATGCCTATATACTTATTATGATTCCATTTTGCAATTAATATATAATATTAAAATTTAAGAGTATATCTAAAGCATTAAAAAATTAAAGCATAATATAAGGCTTAAGAAAAGTTCATCGTCTTTCTATACCACTCACTTTGAATAAGAGAGTTTTCCTTAGCTAAAGATAATCAATCAATATTGATTGAAGATGGTATTTCAAAATCAATTCTAATGATATATAAATTTCGAAAAATCAATTCAAAAAGATATCAAAATCCATTCTAATAATATCAGGTATTCAAAATCAATTCTAATGATATATAATAATGTAAATTGATGGATGGTATTTCAAAAACTGATATATATGTGAAATGGATTCACATATGAGTTATTGAAACAGTAATAAAAGTAATTTTTTTAAAAAATACATTTATCAATAATGGATAGAAGACGTGGAAGTATACTCCATGATACAAAGCGTGGAAAAACAAAAACGTGTTCAGATGAAGCTCGCAGATAGTGGTGAGAACGCGACATTGGATGTTAAGGGAGGCCTGCGATCTGACAAGAGACGGTATATTCCGCCGGACAAGCGAACCTAACACTGGTCGCATTGTGACAGAGCAGGACATAGCAGAGAGATCTGTTTTAAACTTCATGGAACGTCTGAATGGTACAAGAAGCTATTGGATAAACCCAAAAGAGATACAGGCGTAGCGCGTGGGTTCGCAGCGGAAGTAGTGACCCGAAAGGAGACACCGTCACGACCTGATGCTAAGGAGGAACTACTGCAGGAGTTGCTTAAGCTTATGCGAACTACCATGCAGTCTGGAGGGCTAGATAGGGGAGGTCGCACGGAAGGAGGAGGTCGATTCGATGAATTTGCAGGTACAGATATTGCCCTTATGAGTTCTGGAGCTAACTATTTAAATTCCTGGATTGTAGATACGGGGGCGACTAATCATATGTGCGGTAACTCTTGTCCCCTTGAAAATCTAACCCCCATCTCACATCCTACTCAAATACATTTTTCGGATGGTTCCACCAAGCAAGTTACCCATTCCGGGACAATCACCTTAGACAAAAACTTCACTCTCACCAATGTGCTACTAGTGCCTTCCTTTAAATTTAACTTGCTTCCATTTCCTAAGATATGCTTTTCACTACCTGTTGAGGTCATTTTTCACGCTTCCTGCTGTGTATTTTAGGACCAGAGGACTAAGATGACCATTGTTGTGGGGAACCGGGTTAGGAATTTTTACTTTATAGATGTTTCATCCTTTAGTTCTCTTGTGATTAATTCTTATCATTCTCCTCGCATCTGTAACACATCGTTATGGCATAGAAAGCTCGGCCATCCTTCATCCAATGTACTCAAACACATCGAATCTATTAAATTTGATGTTTCTTCAATCAATGATCAGTGTGATATTTGCCCCATTGCTAAGCAGCATCGTCTGCCCTTTACCCTTAGTACCACTTCCTCTGTTAATGTTTTTGAACTCTTATACACAGATCTTTGGGGACCTAGCTCTCTTGGGTCACTGACAGGGTGCCATTACTTCTTTACCATCGTAGACGACTATAGTCGTGCGACCTGGACCTTCTTACTCAAATATAAGTCCCAGGTTCCTCAAACACTGACCAACTTTTTAAATATGATCAAAGTTCACTTTCATGCATCTGTGAAATATATTCGATCAAATAATGGATTAGAATTTGTTAACGATCAATGTTGTTCGCTGTTCAACTCCCTTG
Source organism: Sesamum indicum (assembly GCF_000512975.1). Taxonomy (NCBI): domain Eukaryota; kingdom Viridiplantae; phylum Streptophyta; class Magnoliopsida; order Lamiales; family Pedaliaceae; genus Sesamum; species Sesamum indicum. Next base: position 9,780,636 of record NC_026146.1, on the reverse strand, counting down.
GAATTATACACCAGACTTCATGTCCTTATACCCCTCAACAGAATGGGGTCGCAGAACGTAAACATAAGCATATCTTACAGATTGCCAGGGCTCTTCTATTTCAATCACATTTACCCACTCAGTTTTAGAGGAAAGCCATTTTCACAGCCACCTATCTTATCAACAGACTACCCACTTCTACCCTTGATTGGAAGTGTCCATATGAAATCCTCTATCATAAACGACCCGACCTCACATGACTTCGCACATTTGGTTGTCTGTGCTTCACAACCAACACTCTGCCTCACAAGAAAAAGTTTGACAAACGTGCCACGAAATGCATCTTTCCTGGCTACTGCCAAACCAAAAAGGCTTACAAAGTCTACAATCTTGACTCCCATGACCTTTATACCTCTAGGAACGTGGTATTTCATGAGCACATCTTTCCTTATTCCAACCTTATCTTGCCTTCTGATCCTATCACCCTACCACTTCTTGGTAATGACTTCGATCCTCCTACTCTCTTGAGCGACCTAGCAGTCTTGCACCAACTGCGGTCACTCCCTCTACTCTTGATCCAGTGCCAAGTTTTCCCACCTCTGTTCCACTTCGTAGATCTCAGCAACCTCATTCTAGGTCTTCTTGGCTATCAGATTATGATTGCAACTACACCCCCATTTCTCCTTCCTGTATCTCTGTATCGTACTCCGCTGCACATTCTAGTATTCTTCACTTATCTACTTTACAGAAACCTAACAGTTATTTGTAGGCTTGTAAGGACAGGAATTGGGTGGAGGCTATGTCTAAGGAGTTGGAGGCACTTGTTGCGAACAGAACTTGGATCTTGACGACCTTGCCGCTTGGAAAATGTACCATCGGTTCACGGTGGGTCTATAAGCTGAAGCTTCATCCTGATGGGACCATTGATCGCTATAAGGCTCATTTGGTGGCGAAGGGTTATACTTATATCGATGGGGTGGACTACTTTGATTCGTTCTCACCAGTCGCTAAGGCTACTGCTGTACGGATCTTTCTCGCATTGGCAGCCTCCAATTCGTGGCCCCTGGCACAACTGGATATCAATAATGCATTCCTCCATGATTTTCGTGATCTTCCTAAAGGCCTCCTTGTCGTTCCCTCCGGATAAGTTTGCAAGCTACAGAGATTGCTTTATGGGCTCAAACAAGCCTCTAGACGGTGGAATTTGGAGTTTAACAATCAGTTGCTGGCCTTTGGTTTCAAACAGTCGAGCCATGAACACTATCTCTTCATCAAGCGAACCTCAAGCGAGCTCACTGCCTTGTTGGTTTATGTTGATGACATCCTCCTCACTAGGTTGTCACCTTCTGCTCTGGATTTTGTTAAGGCCTATCTTGATTGTTTATTCACCATCAAACACCTCGGACCAGCTAAGTACTTTCTTGGGCTCGAACTCGCTCGTTCTTCTCATGGCCTACAGATCACTCAGCATAAATACTTGCAGGACATTCTGGCTGATTTTTGGCGGCTTGTCAGTCGCCTCCTGTATCTCAATCTTACATGACATGACATCTCTCGTCCAACAACTCAGTTAATTCCTTCAGGCACCTCACTCTTCTCATTGGGTTGCGGCCCTTCATGTTCTTCGTTATATGTTCCAGACTCGACTCTTTTACTCTGATGCGTCCTGGGCCTCTTGCCCTGACTCTCGACGATCAGTTATCGGATTCTGTGTGTTTCTTGGGTCGTCGCTCATCTCTTGGAAGACCAAGAAACAAGCTACCATCTTGCGTTCATCAGCTGAGGCTAAGTATCGCAACATGACCTCTACTGTTTGCGAGCTCCTCTGGATCTCCTATGTGCTGCGCGACTTCCATGTCTCTGTCCCGCTGCTTATCCCCTTCTGGTGCGACAACAATATTGTCATCCACATCACCGCCAATCCCGTTTTTAACGAGCGCACCAAACACCTCGACATTGACTGTTACATTGTTCGAGATCAGTTCAAACTCGATTTCATCTCTCCTTCTTACATTCCTACTACTAATTTCGGACGTTTACTTTGCAAGTTGGGCCTCGCTTCCTCGGCTCCATCTTGAGAGGGGGTTGTAGCGACCTAAAGATAGCACTACACACAGCGACCTGCCCTAGCGAGCGATCTCACCGATCTCACCAACGACCTCCACCAGCACCATCTCATCAGCGACCTATTTATTTTTTGTCATTTTTCTCCCTGTTATATTTTTCAGTTATTGTTATCAGTAGTTTCTTAGGTTGTTATCCACATAGGCATTTTCTTAGAATTTGTTACTTTCTCTCTCTTGCTTGGTGTATATATACTCATCGATGGTGTACATTCTGGATTGATTTTCATGTGAATATTGATATCTTTTTACTCCCAATAGTCTATTATGACTAGACTATTTTGTGTTCACCAAATTATTCGACACCTACCGCTAGTGAAACAATAGTCATAAGTTTTTCAATAATTCACAACCAAAAAAAAATATATACATAACAACAAAAAGTCAGGTGACAACATTAATTATTATCACTAAATATTACATGTGTTGGGAGCGACATAATTTTTGTTTGTAGCAGTAATGAATTTCATAATTTTAATATGTAGTGACAATTATTTTGCAAAAATTATGACTAGCTACTGGTAATTACTAATTAAAAAATATTATACATAAAGCAATTGTAACTAAAAATAATTATTGGCAATCCAGTTATGACAAATCTCATTAAAAAATATAGGACTTTTTTGTCATGGTTAATTACCATATATAATTATAAAAAATCACGATAAATACTAATTCATCATAACTTGCATTGGCTACTAGCCGACGTTTTCAGCAGGCGGATGAACAGTATTAGCCTCAGTTAAAAATCATGATAAATATTTTGTCCATAATTAAAATTACAGTGATGTTCATTAATCATGATAAAAGTTTTATTTTTTCCATTCATTTTTTATTATCTGTGGTAAATAGTATTTATTATCAGCAGTAGTCATTTATAAAATAGAAAATGATTTACTTTTTTGTAGTGTGTATAATTGTTACTACATTGCAGATATACTAAATCTTTTCGTAAATGGGGTGTCACTAATTATCAAAAGTGATATATAGTTTAATAAATTTTTTGTCACAATGAACTTTTAAAAATTATTTTATGGAACCAACACTACCAAAAAAAAAAAATATTCAAAATGGAAATTTCCTAACGGGTACCAACCATCAGAAATTGGGACGAATTCTGTAACAGATTCGTTGCATATGACATCATCACGTCATTTATACCAACTTCAATAGTTGTAGGACATCAAATTCTTAACGGCAGGCCTAAATTTGCACGAAAATATTAATGTGTGCGACTAAAAATGACTATGTTCAAATTCATGGGACTAATATTACTTACCACCCTATAGTTCAGGACGAGAACTGTAATTTTCCCGAAATAACCCAAGCTTTCTTTTAAAAGTTTAAAGTGTGCCTCTTCAAATTGTAGTTACACTATAAGTACACCCTCTATTTCATCAGTAAAAGTTTATTCAAACACCCTCGCATTATTACATTAAACTAACACCTCTTGTAATTGACAAAGAATCATGAATGTTTGTGTATTCATATCAAATCTTGACGAGTATTAATATAATTTATCCTAATTATAAATTAAATTCTGTTGCAATATTCGTAATTAGGATTCGATTATTTGAATTATTTTAAAAGGGTAGATAGCAATTTACCCTCCTGTGATATTGAAAATGAGCACATTACCTCCTATAAAAAAAATATAGCAATTTGTCCCCTATAATTTTTAAAATAAAGCAATTTACCTCCTTATATAGGAAGTGACTGAGCGAGTTTGGGCCTGGCCCATTAACTTTGTCAACAACCAGTTTTCATTAATACATAAGACTGCTATAATTTCATTTTATTTGAAAATGAACGTCCAACTTCTCTGGTGCAGATTGCGTCTAAGTTTCGTTAGTGGGTATCTTCTATCACATCACTGTGATATTGATTAGAATTTAGGTTAAATTATAATTACATCTTCTAAAATTTGACATAATTATAAATATTTTTTTAATTTTTAAAAAATTTATAATCATTCCATATCAAACAGAAATAATTATGTACCTCTTGGACAGTAAAGTGGGCACCACTATTTTACTCTTGTTGACTTTTTTTAAAAGTAAAAAAAATATTTAAAAAAGCATAAAATTAAATTGAGGATGGGTAAAATAAATAATATTGAGGGAATATTAGTTCAAAAAAATATTTTAAAAAATTATAAAATATATATAAAATTATAATTTATAATTCAAAATGGCGTTTTGGTCAGTTTGCCAAAAAAATTGAATAAAAACCTAACAGAATGAGCTCGTTGTTAGACGGACATTAAAATCAAAGGGATATTTGTAATTTTTCAAACAATGAGAAGGTATTTGTATATATGCTAAACTTCAAGAAAGGTGGTTATAATTTACCCTAAAATTTAGAATAGGAATCTAATTAGAACTCTTTTTTGTTCTATTATAGTATGGACAAAAAAATTGTGTTCTAATTAGCTAGATTTTAATTTTATGTTTAATAAACTAACTTTTAAGGATAAAATGTAATTATTTGCCCCATGTGTTAATAAGAAATACTTATAATATCTCCCTGTGAAAAATAAAACATTAAAAAATCTTTATACGATTTTCAAAGTATAACAAAATATTTCGTACATGCTTTAGGTGTATCACATGCGCCCTTTTCTATTTTTTTTTCATTTCTAAATATAAAATAATATTTTTATCCTTATTTATACATCATTAGATCTATTCTAACATAGATGAATGGTTCAGATTTTGTCAATATTATTTAAATTTATGAAATTTTTTATTTTTAAATATATTTAATGCTATAAATAATATTTTGTGAAATCTGCACCATAAATTAAAATTAAGTGAGATCTAAACTATTGAATTGTGTGTTGGATCTGAACCTTCAAATCAAATTTAATGAAATTTAGGGATTGGCTTATTTTCTATAAAATTTCAATCGTAGGTTCATAAATTAAGATGTAAATTTAATTTTAGTGCTAAAAATTTAGGTAGCATGATAGACATGTGTGCCACACTGCTGGAATTGAAGGGATGTTTTGTCATATTTTAAAAATCATAATAAATATTTTTAGTATTTTATTTTTCATAAGAAAGTATTTTAAACATTTCTTATAACACAAAGGGGCAAACTGCATACCGTGCCAACTTTTAATTATCAATGCCAGATGAAGTACGTTAATTTATTTTTGATCTTGTAGTTCGCTACAATAATTATAATATTTAATCATGACTAATTATCATGGTTAATAATAAATAGTCGTAATAAAAATTCATTGATCAGGGCTACAAAGCGGTTGTTGTCGACCATGGTTTTTGCATGGGTGGCTAAAATATTTAGCCATGAAAAATATTTTTACTATGGCTCTTAGCTGTGGTAAATAATTTTTTTTATAATGAAAAACTAATTTTTTACATTAATTTTATTTAAATATAAATAAATAATAATTATTTATCATGATTTTTAACAATAACTATTAACATGTTTAGCTAATAGAATTTTTTTTTCTAGGGGTTTTATATTTATATATAATCATTGCGGTGGATAAAAACAACAACAATAATACTTTAATTCTCCATAAGCAAAAGGCATTGCATGGATTTATGTCAATCAACTCAGTCTCTTCTGCCTAATTACTGCCCTTCGGGACACTGATTATTTCCAGCAACTTCTTGAAATTTTTAGTTGAACTCCCCTCCAATTTAACTGCATTTCCAGCTTTCTCTCTGAGCTGATTAACATTTTCCCTGATCACTTTTCCTGACTCACTCCTCAGTATATAATTGAAAGCCTCGATCGTTTCACTTTTCTGGAAGACTCCTCCGTGAACCCTCACGCCAATCTTCCAGGACTCCTCCACCATTCTCCCGTTCAGCTTCTGATCCCCGAAAAACGGCCTGCAAATCATCGGCACGCAGCTACAAATACTTTCCAGGATGGAATTCCAGCCACAGTGTGTGACGAAGACTCCAACACTAGTATGTCCAAGAACTTGCAACTGAGGAGCCCATGGGACAATCTTCCCGATTTTATCTGTGCGCTCGAGAAATCCTTCTGGCAGGGATTTCTTCGCCTGGTTGTTCAGTGACCAAAGAAACGGGAATTGACAGGTTTCCAGGGCTTCTGCCAGTGCAACTAGTTCATTTTCGGGGGGTGTAATCACGGTCCCGAAGCTTATATACACCACTGATTTCGGCCTATTTTGTGTTTCCAGCCACGCCAGGCATCCTGTTTTGTCATCAGGGGTTGGCGGGACGGGGGACGAAAGAATTGACGGGCCAACGTTGAGAAAATGCTGGAATTTTGATTTCAGGTCAGTTGTAATCTGAGGGTCAATTTCTTCGAAAGAATTTAGGACTATAGCAGTGGATTTTGGAAGATTTTCGACCATTTTGTTGATTGATAGAGCCAGTGGTGATGGATTTTGTTCTAAGAAAATCTCCGGAGGGAGATCACTGAGACGTGCCTTTGATAATCCAGGGATAAAAGCTAGAGTTTGTTCTCGTTCCGCTGTTTCTGCAACATCTGTTTTTCATGGATGTGTCACAAAACTTTTCAGCAAAAGAAAACAATTCATTGTAAAAATAATACAATTTTTTTTGTTATAATTAATCATTATGGTCAACATTAAAGAATAGGAATAATTACACACATCTTCCTTGAAGTTTGGTATAATTACATTTAGACACTCTGCTATTTGAAAAATTAGATCTACCACATCTGAGGTTTGCTTCCGTCTAACAAATAAGTCTATCAGTTAGTGAAAAATCACTGAATTTATTGATATTAACAACAAAATTGAAAAAATACAGTCTCGATAACTTATTACTGACTTATAGCAGGTAAAATAAATCTTTTTATGATCAAATTACCCTCATACATCATCACGCGTCAATGCATATTGAGAAGGTATATTTTCACCGTTATAAGGTAGTTTAGTTCGAAAAAAATTATTGAACCTGCAATGAGTCAGTAATAAGTCAATCAAAGGTAAGTATCAATTTTATTCAGTTTTTATTAATATCGATAAATTCAGTAAATTTTGACTAACGGAGAGACTTCTTTATTAGGCGGAAGCAAACCTCAGGGGTAATAAATATAATTTTTCAAACCATACATGATTTACGTGTAATTATATCCAATTTTTAAAAAAGAGATTGTAATTACTCTAAAAGATATAACAAATACAAATAACCATATGAATGAGCAATGATTGTTAGCTAACCATTTCATTAGTAGGTTTAAATATTATTGCTAATGTTTTGACTATAACTATTAATTATTATAAAATATTTTGATTATAATTAAAATTATTGCAATATTGGTTAACATTTAATTAGAAATGACATTTAATATTCCTATTATTTACTATTATCAAACTAACAAATCCAACCATTAAGATGTCAGCGAATACCTTTTACTTAATGAAATTTATATTTATCTAAAACAAAATATTAGCGAAGCACAAAAATTTGAATAAAAATTCAATTTTAACCTTTAGTTAACCAATTTAACTATTTGACGATAATTACATAAACCCCTTAAAATTTGAGCTAATTGAAGATACACTCCTCCAAAGTTTTTAAAAATTACACATAGGTACCTTTACTATTATTGATTGTCATCCTACAAATCATCTGAACACTTTACAATACTATCGGCATCATTATTTAAGTAAAATAATAAATTTTAAATTAATTATTTGTCTAGATTTATAAAGTTTCTCTAAAACTTTGACTATGTTTAAACTGATTTGAAATTTATTTGATGTATATATATCTCAAAATTTTAATATTTCTAACTTGTGAAACAAAAATTATATTCACTGATAAATATTTTAATTTGGTTTCATTTTATCTTGCATTTGAAAAATTAAATTAATGAGTTTGGTTACGTCATTACGATTATGATCATATGAATTTTCTTACATTTGACGATGACAACATAACATATGGTAATTAAAATTTAGAAAGAGAAATGATAATGATCCGATTTATATTTAAATCTAAGTATAATATTATGGACTTATATTTGAATTCAGAAATTGAATTTTATTTATAAAGATCCTACTTAATACATTCTTATTATTTTATTTTAGTAAATATTAAACTCTAAGGATCTAGTTATAAAATGAAAAAAAAAAAATAATGAAACCTATTAGGGGTGGTATATATAGTTTTTTAAAATATAGAAAGTTTAAATACAATCGGACCAATCTTCATGAGGAGGCGTTGTAATTATCCCTAAAAAGATTCTTGATTTAAAAAAAAAAATTAATTCACCCCTTGCAGTTATGTGTAAATTTCTTGCTATAATTTGTTCAAATTTCAGGAAATGTCTAAATTAAGTTGTAGCAATACTAATTTAATGAAAAAAAAAATACAAACAACTCCTTATAATATTACAAATAAGTAAATTACTCCTCTATAAAAAAAAATTACCAGTGTATTTTCCTATATTTTTAGACATACAACAATTTACCCATGTTTTCTTTTTCAAAATAAATCAATTTATCTCCTTAGACAAAAAGTAAATTGCTTGTTTAAGGAGATACATTGCTTCATTTTAAAAAACATAAGAGAATAAATTACTATTATTTTTTGCTCATTGACGATATCACATAAAGATAAATTGCATTAAACCTGTAATTTACCTGTTGATCTCACAACCTTTAAGATTTCATCGGTGTAAACATGCCCAGAGAGAGAGCACGAGGCAGCTGTCCAAAACGGCACCCATGGGATTCCTCTTTTTGCAGCCAAATCACCACCAAACCACAAAAATGCATCAGTAACAAGGCAGCATATTTTCATACCAGTTTCCTCTTCAGCCTCTCCAATAGCCTTCTCAAAATTACCCTGCGACGCGTTAAGGAACAGCCCGGCGGCCTCGAAATGACTTCCAGAGAAACCCTCCGGCGTTCCATCCCACACATCATATTTTCGAATATTATCGTACGAGTCTGATACACGTTCGCTGAAAAGCGTACTGTTGGAAACAGTGCTGTTAAAGAAGGAAAATCGAGTGTTTGGAGCAGAGGCGGATAGTCTCCGGACTAGGGCGAGCAGTGGAGCGGCGTGTGTGCCGAAAGGGAATGCTAAAACACCAATGTGCAAGTGAGGAAACATGTTTAGGAGTGGAAAATTTTACTAAGTCCTATGATTGATTTTAGGACATGGTATTTAATGTTGTGGAAGTCCTGTACCATGTGGTGAGTGTTGAGTGTTGAGTAAGAATTGTTGAATGTATGAATGAAACTAGGCAACTAACTTAGCAGCTCAAGGCTTGTGACTTTATGACTACCTACTCTTCAATGGAAGGAAACCAAACGCTATCAAAAAATTTTAATGCAAATCAAATTTAGTCGAACTAAATTTATCATAAAGCAAGTATGTTATATTAATTTGTAATGTGATTGATCACTTTGCCTGAACTGTACAACAATTACACCACAAATATATTGTACTTGCCTATAGTTGGTTTAGGCCCGACTAAATCCGAATGCTTTCTTTTATATGCTTGATTGACCGCTGCAGGTTGGTCAAATTTACGAAGAAAAATTAACTTTGCTAAAATATTAATCCTTTTATGTCGGATAGAGTACTAGCCGGCCTATTAGTTGTCTTTACTAGTTAGGTTATCCGTTTCAAATCGAATTTTTTATTTCGAATTATGTTATTATTTCATTATATATATATATATAAATATGTTATGTATATATATTTTTTTCTTAAGCAAAGTAAATGGCATTATCGTAGTAACGTGACATATAAATTAATTGGAATAAAAGATAGAAAATTCATTTGGTATGATCTGGTGGTTGATATATTGAAAAAGAAACGAATTAATTCGGTACACATATATTATAAATAAATAGTAAATGTTTTATTGTAGTTTATAAAATTATATCTAGTATTCTCGACGTTTGTTTTTTTTCAATAAATAGATTCATTCGTCCGTCAAAATTTATAAAATTTGATATTGAAGAAGAAAATGAATGAAAACCCCCAATTGATTTATTACTAACTTATTTTAAATTAAATAATTTTTTTTTTATCAAACTACCGTTATACATCTTTACATGCTAATGCATGTGAAAAAATGCGTTTTTGCACTTATAAGGATAGTTTGTTCAGAAAAAGTATGTTTGAACTACAATAAGACTATAGGTCAATAAACGGTAAACGTGAATTTATTCTTTCAACTTTTTTTTTTGTTGGTGTTAAAAATTTTGTAAATTATACAGACAAATAGATCTATTTATTGGATAAAAGCAAACATCATGCGTGCTAAATATAATTCTCCAATAAACACGAAATTTACGTTTAATTACCTCAAACTTTAGAAAAAGAGAGTATAATTATCCCTTTATATCCAAAAAATGGTGGACGTAAGGGCTTTACATTAAACATCACTTTCAAATAGCAACCTATCTCAAATTTTCCTCTCAGAACAACCAACGTGCAACCCTACTCTCCACTCTCCACCCTCCAATTCCCTCCCTTGTCAACCAACCTTCAAAATTGAAAATCCTAATCTTGATAAGAAGGGTAGTTGGGCTTCCATTTTTAGCAACAGCGTTGGGGGCTAACATTATTGGTACGTACTTACCGTTTTTTTCTTTTTTTTTTTTTATTAGTAATGATGACACGTAGGTTCTGCATGTATAAATTTTATTTAAATAAAAAATAATTATACTATTTGAATGGGAGTACCTGTATAAATTTTTATTTGAACTAATCATTATTGTACGTGGTTTTTAAGAGCAAATAATAAAAATATATGGTGTGAGATGAAGATAAAAAATGAAATTTGTGAAAGGAAACAATTGTGATGTAAGGGGATGAGAAAGAAAAAGTAATTAGGACAACATGGAGTGAGGTGAGAAAATAAATTATACTTGTTGGTTTATTAAAAATATAAATGTTTATTGAAAAAAGAAATTATAATTGTTAGATTATTAAAAAATTTTGAAATAACTGTTTTGATCATTTTTTAAGAAAATTAATGAATTGAAGGATTATATTTAAAAATTCAAAAATTGATAGGATAAAAAATCTTGTATAATAGTATAGATATTGGGTTAGGGGTGTAAATGAGTCGAACTCGAGTCAAGAGCTCGAGTTCGAACTTGACTCTTACATGATGAGCTCGAGCTCGGTAGTTTCTTTTTATTATTAGATTGAATCATGGGATCGAATCACCAAATTTTTACATAAATTTATAAGTAATAAAATAACTTGCATAATGTATACTATGTTAAAAATATACCAAAATATAGTATGAAATTTTAATTTGTTGTTATAAATATAAACTACTGATTTAATTTAGTAGTAATATAATTAGTAAAATATACCAAAAATAATTCATACTGAACAATTTAAAAATTATAGAAAAATATCCATTATCTGAAATAATGCAATCAAAATACATAGAAATATTTTATAGTTGAGATTAATATATGTTCACAATCTGCAATAAATTTATATATTTATAAATGTTAGTATTACATTGATGTAACTATCATCTTACATTATTGAATAATATGGGTTACTCGGGCCATCAAAATTCAGATCAAACCGTTATATATGATCAAACTTATAGGAAAATAGATTTGGTAAAGTTTTAGTCTTATTGGATATATGAATGTCGAGATACCGTACTCGAAATATAAGAGTAATCATTCAAGACAATGTATCATTGAATGCATGTAATTTTAAATCATATTGTCTAATAGATCTAATGAATACAATCTTATACATATTCAAATTTGGTATGAATTGGGTGCCCGAATTTTAAGATATCATAATTATTATTTAATTTTTTTTTATCTCATTATAAATAATAAAATAATAATAAAAATAAATTAAAATTGTTCAACCATCATTATTATTATTTTTAGATTAGTTCATAAGAATCACTAAATTTCGACATAAGTTTATAAGTAATAAAATAGATTGCATAATGAATAGTATGTATCTTGATATAAATATAAAACTCAAAAATTAATAAAAAAATCATAAGTGTTACGTACCAATTAAAAAAAGTATTACACAATACAAATATATATTAATATGACATAAAATTTATATGTGTCATATTAAATAATAATTTCAATTATAAAAAGTATTATAATTTACTAAGTTATAGATTAAATTTATTTTTGTATAAAGATTAAATGTATAAATAAAAGTACCATAATTTATTATTATCCAAAATAAAATATATAAAATTGATTAATAATTATAATATATAGTAAGTTTTGAGTATAAAATTGATAAAGTATTGAATATGAAATTAAATATATAAAAAATTAAAAATCAAAATATTTATAAAAAATAAAAAAAGCTCACGACCCGGATAAACAGAGAGGATCGAGCTCGAGCTCAAAATCAAGTCGGTTCACAAATTTCGAAAACCAGCTCGATTCGTCTGCCACCCCTATATTAGATACCTATTATAGAATAAGTTATATATAGGAATGTTTATAAGGATGATTCCGCTGACGAACTTAATTTGAATTGGACCCAAAACTCGACCCAAAACTTAACTATCTTGATTAAATTTTATGTTTATGACAATTAATTGATAAGGTGAATAGCAATCTATCTTTGTGGTATTAAAAATAAATATATTATATTTTTATGAAAAAAAAATATTGTAATTTATCTCCTTGTTCTTACCTCCCTATACAGGGAGGTAAATTGCTTCATTTTAAAAAACATAAGAAGGTAAATTATTGCATTTTAAAAACACAGGGAGATAAATTGCTATTGTTTTTTCATAAGGGGCCAATTTGCTCATTTGCGATAAAACAAGGGGTTGTTTGCATTTTTCTCTTAATTAATATGGTTTTTCAAAATTTTAAATATCTGATGAGATATTATTATCATAAAGATATATTTTATTCTATATGTACTAAATAAATACAAAAAATAATTAAATAAAAATATATTTAAAAGTATTATATACTCGACAGCTCCAGAGCAATTGTGGGTGAGTTTTGAACAAGACTCATGTAACTTTCCACAAATTACGTGTATATTGTGGCTTCGTAGTTCTTCAAATTAATGCACACCAAGACATGACTGAATATTTCGAATACATTCTCTTATTCTTTACTGGTTGGTAATTTTATTTGTACTTTTTTCTTTTGTTCTATATATATTGTGAAAATCGGACTTTACATCTATTATAATATATATATGTGAGTTGTGGGCTTTATGTGTTGTCATATTGTTACTCTATTTGTAAATATAACTTTTTTTTTTTTTTTTTGTAAATTGAGCTGTAATAATTTCACCTCATTGCAATGGAAAATGTACGTGCAGTATCTTGTTAATTGCTTCAACGATTCAAATTTTTCTTTCATCTTAATTTAACATTTTTTCCCCGAGTATTTACTTTAGTTGGTGTGCTTTGCTATGTTGTAACTTTTTTTTACTGATTGTTATAAGGCAATGCCTTAAGGACCGATCTTAGGCTTATTTCTCGTAAGTGATTCAAATGTTAAGTCTCGAAGCTATGGTACAATACAATGTTGAAAGTTACTTGTGTTTACTCATTTGTAACCTGGAACTTGTTCTAAGAACGTCTTGGACTTCCGCAAATCTAGGACGGCGATTCTGTGGATGCCGTGGATCTTGTGTGCATTGATTTTAATAATTACAAGTATATACTAAAAATGTACACCTTCTACATGTTGCATTCATTCACACTTTTTTCTAGAACTATGTAACTCCTAAGTTAACTTCCAATCTTGCAATATAGAGGTCTTATTGCGGCACGTTTCAGTGGGTGGAGCTACCAATGTGTCAGCTGGTCAAAAGACGACCTAAGCACATAGAGGTTCTTAATCAAACACCCCGTAGCCATAACTCTATTAGTCTTCTGGTCCTACATGGTGTAAATAGAGCTCATAAATTGGAATTGAATAGGTAAAGAGATACACAGTTGCCTCACAGATAACAGGTTAACTAAGAACGCAGGAATATGAAGAACTTGTGTGAGTGTAACATCTGGAAGAAGCTGCACTGATCCTATATGCAAAATCGATTTAGTGTGGCCATTTGGTAAGTGGATTGTCAGAGGTGTGGTGAGCGCAATGTAGGAATGAAATAGACGAATGTTTGCACAAATGTGATTTATTGCTCCACTATCAACTATCAAATTCCTAGAAATTACGAAGGAAGAGGTTGCAGTATTACCTACGAAGTTGTCCAGCTGAGCATAGTTTACTTTGAGTGGATCAAGAGGCATCTCATCTTGCATAAGCCTTTTCATCTCAATCCTGGCTATATAACTTAGTTGCAATGTGTTTCACCTTGTCAGTTACTAAGGCAGCGACCCCTCTACCTCTGTTCCCTGATTTCTTTCTCTGTTATGCGATCTCTTTAAACCAATTCGGTATCCCATGCAGCTTGAAGCACGTCTCCCTAGAGTGTCCCGGCCTTTTGCAGTGATCACAGACTAAATGTCGTTTATCCACAGCTGGTTTTTTCTTGAAACTTTGAGCTCGCACTTGAAAGACAACTCCAGTATTTCCATTTTGCTCAGTAATGCTCATCTGCATTTGTTTTTCCATCCTAATGAGCATGGAGTAGGCCTTGGCAACCAAAGGTAAGGGGTCCAATAGAAGTATTTGACTGTGTGCCTAGTCGTACACGCCATTCAATCCTACCAGAAATTGTATCAATTGATTTCAGGCGGAAGCATCTGTCACAGCTTTGTTCACTGCACATGTACATCCAGTGCAAGTACATTTAGGTGTGGGAGCTAAACACATGAGCTCATCCCACAACCTTTTTAACTTTGTGTAATACTCAGTGATTGACATGTTACCTTGTGTCACTTATCCAATCTCTCGTTGTAGCTGATAAATCATAGGGCTGTTACTGTCCCCAAATCAAGCTTCCAGTTCCAGCCATAGTTCACGTGAAGAACTGACGTACATAAAGGATTCTACCAATTCTTTTGACATACAATTCAGAATCCAAGTCATAACCATGGAATTAATGCAATTCCATTACTTAAAATCATCAGTATGAGTGGGAGGTCGGATTGCGATCTCGCCAATAAAATCCAGCTTCATTTTTGCTGTCAGAGCTCTCCTTACCGCTCTGCTCCAAGCAAAGTAATTATTCCCAATGAATATTGCTAAAACCATTACCTGCATAAACTCCTGATCAAGGATTCCACGTGAGGTTTCATCATTACCCATGGATCCACTGTAATCTACCGTCGCCATGGCAGAGGTTCAAATTTTGTGATAAAGATATCAGTAAGATATGCAGAGACATTCACAAGGAAGGCTCTGATAATATGGTGGAAAAGGGAAACATAGAATTGAAAGTCTCAACTCTAATGGAAACCATGATTTGGGGCTGGAAAAATTTTCATATATCCACTTCAAGTGGTACAGCAGTCGTGTGCTTAAATACAGGGATGAAGAGTATGAACAGAAAAAACAACAAACTCTAACTAACTGACAAACTCGACACGTCAGCAACTAATAAAGACGGGAATCATAATATACAAGTCATAAACTAGAAGCACGTGAACGGAAACGTGACGTTTCCTGCGACCTCTTCAATCGGGTCGCTCTACGACCTCAACTTGGGTGCCATTTGCAATCAGCATCACATTCGCGATCATCATCAAATGCATTCCCAACAGAGAGTTTTTGCAGCAGTGGCATGCATATTTTATTGCAGAAACAGAATTCCAGATCCAAGACGTCACCGTTAAATCAACATGGCTCCATTGTTCAAAGTTTGCTGAACCTAGAGCTGGTCACAGAAATGTTGCATCTCTGAAGCCAAGCTTCATCTTCGTGTCAAACGAAGCATACACGGCATGCCGCCATGCCAAAAAGTTGGTACTATCTAGTGGAGAAGAAGTTAACGCAACACTAGAATGTTCAGATGGATGATGAAGAGAACATCCTTTTTGTATTGATTCGGATTTTCAGCAGGTCTCTGTGCCACCATTGTTGTCGCGACAGCTTCCGTCGTAGCTGGAGCAAAAGAAATGTAGAGTGGATATCAAACAATCCTAACAACTATTACAAACCGATTTGGAGTACGAAACTCCTTTAAAATTATACAAGCCAATATTACAGTATAATAAAAATAACAAAAAGAATAAAACTAAAGATTTAATAGTGACAAACACTTGTTAATATAGTCGGCTCAGAAATCACCAGGTCCAAGAATGAGAGGGACACGGCCACGAAAGTTCCGTTCCCAAACGGCACCAAGCCCACAGTAACACCACACGGAGACACGACCTCAACGAACCGGATCACTTAGATCACTATCTCACCCAGTCGCATAAGACACCTCAAAGCTCACAATTCTCACAAAGAAGAGTTAAGAGAATTCGGGTATTTCTCGATTTCAGCTATATCCGAAAGAGAGGAGAGAGAGCTCCTATTTATACGGTTGAGAAAACAGGTGAGAAAGGGAAGCCATTGAAGCTTTCCTTAAACCATTATCTTGGTTTAGGAAGGCCTCCATGGAAACCGCCGAAAGAAGAAGGAAAGAGTATCTCGGTGAATGTCAGAGAGAATAGGGAAGAAGAGAGGCAGACGACGCAAGATACAAATGAGGGTTAGGGCAACATTAGGAAATATAAGTACCGGTAGTGGGTCGGGTCATGGGCCGTCTTGTGGGCTGCCGAGTGGGCTTGGGGTTTGGGCTTGAAGTGGCCTACCAATATTTAAGGTCATGGGCCATAGCAGCAACATACTCCACCTTGGACCAGACCTTAAAGGTACTGGGTCCTGGAGTTTTAGTTTGGACCTGGTTACTCATCATAGCCTTAAGGGGGATCTACCCCTGTGTACCTGCAAGAAAAATATTCACGTTAGCCAGGAACTAATTTTAGGATCTTTAAATAATTTACGAATTTCTCCGCAGGAAGACTTTTTGTGCCCATGTCAGCAGGGTTCTCCTCAGTTCTTACCTTTTCCAATTTAATGATCTCCTTACTTACGATATCACGTATAAAATGGAATCTAACATCAATGTGCTTAGTCCTATCATGAAAAACTGGATTTTTGCAAAGTTGAATGGAAGATTGACTGTCGGAAAAAACAGTAAGCCGATTTTTTAGAAAACCAATTTCTTTTACAAGGCCCTCGAGCCAAATAGCTTCTTTGAAAGCTTCGGTAGTAGCAATGTATTCGGCTTCAGTTGTAGAAAGTGCAACAATGTGTTGTAGTTGGGATTTCCAACTAATGCATGATCCACACAAAGTGAAAATGTATGAAGTTGTGGATTTTCTACTATCCTTTTCGGTAGCATAATTTGAATCCACATAACCAATAAGATTAACACAATCAGAAAATTTAGAGAAATTTATACCTATGTTATCGGTACCACGTAGGTACCTTAGGAGCCATTTTAAAGCCTCCCAATGAGGAGGTCCTGGATTAGACATGTACCTGCTCAAACAACTTATTGCATATGCAATATCGGGTCTAGATACATACCATTAGAAACATTATAGACCCAATCACATTAGAGTAAGGAACTTTACTCATTTTGTCCTTTTCGGAAGACGTTTTAGGATATTGATCTTTGGATAATTGAAAATGGGCAGCTAGGGGAACCGATGTAGGTTTTGAATTTTCCATAGAAAATCTTTTCAAAACAGAATGAATGTAGGATTTCTGATTCAAGAGGATGGAAAAACGTTTTCTGTTTCTGTGAATATCCATGCCAAGGATTTTCTTTGCATCTCCAAGATTTTTGATTTCAAAGTTATTGGAAAGGTCCTTTTGCAAAGATTCGATGAGATTTAAGCTAGGACTAGTAATGAGTATGTCATCAACATATAACACAAGAAAGATAGGTACTTCATTCAAAAACTTAAAATAAAGGCACTGGTCATAATCACTCCTTTAAATTTTAATGAAAGCATGAACATATCAAACTTCTTATTCCATTGTCTTGGTGATTGTTTCAAACCGTATAGAGATTTCTTTAACAAGCAAACATGATCAGGTTTGTTTTTCTCAATAAAACCAACAGGTTGTCGCATGTATATGCATTCATCAAGATCACCATGTAAGAAAGCAGTTTTAACATCCATTTGTTTCAACTCCCAATCAAAATGAGCAGCAAGAGCAAGAATAATACGAACAGTAGTATATTTCACAATGGGTCAAAATATTTCATTGTAATCTATCCCTTCTTTTTGAGTGAACCCCTTAGCTACTAATCTAGCTTTAAATTTCAAAGGGTTTTCTTGCTTGATTTTAAAGATCCATTTGCAATCAACTAGGGAGCAATTTTTTGGTTTAGGTACTAGATCCCAAGTGTGGTTGTCTTTTAGAGACTTCATCTCCTCATTCATGGCACTAAGTCATTCTTTTGACTTAAGGGCTTCGTCTACGTTTGAGGGTTCTATGTTTTCAATGTTCAAAGCCACTTGGAAATCATTTAACCTAGTAGGGATCTTTCGTTCTCGCCTATTCCTATCTCGAGCTAGTTGATAGTTCTCTAAGGAGTTTCTTAAGGGATCTTCTTCTAACTTTAAGTTTTGTTCATCATTATTGGTCTCAACTACATTTTCTCCCCCTTCTTGGTTATCCTCCACCTTATTAAAGGTCAAGTTTTCTGGTTCTACTTCAGTTTTTAGGAGGCAAGGCATCTCATATTCATTGAATGTTACATCTCTACTAATGATGACCTTAAAACCTGGTTGGCTTCTAACCCATAACCTATACCCTTTTACCCCATCAGGATAACCAATAAAAACACATTTCAGGGAGCGAGGTTCAAGTTTATCAGTAGTTTGATGAACAAAAGTAGAGCAGCCAAAAGTGCGCAATAAAGAGATATCAGGTTTCTTACCACTCCAAACAGTCTCAGGAGACTTTCCAAGCAAGGGCACAGATGGAGATAGATTTATCAGATATGCAGCAGTTAACACGGCTTCACCCCAAAAAGATTTTTGTAAACCTGAACTAATCAGCAGGCATCTTACTTTTTCAAGTAAAGTTCGGTTCATACGCTCAGCAACACCATTTTGCTGGGGGGTGTAGGGGGTTGTTTTGTGCCTCTTAATACCAAACTTATCACAAAGATTATCAAAATGCTTATTGCAAAACTCAAGGCCGTTATCAGTGCGTAAAGATTTAAGCCTTTTTCCAGTTTGATTTTCAACGAGGGTTTTCCACTTTTCGAACTTTTCAAAAACCTCAGATTTGTGTTTAAGCAAGAAAACGAACACCTTTCTAGAAAAGTTATCAACAATAGACAAAAAATATCGATTCCCACCATGGGTAGGTTCTTTAGAAGGACCCCATACATCAGCATGAACGTAGTCAAGAATGCAAGATGACATAGAAGGGTTCGGGGAAGGGGTAGCAGGAAAATGCACACGATGTTGTTTTCCCATAACACAATCATCACAAAATGGCAGTTTATCAATGTTATCACTCAAGATGCCTTCTTTGTTTAAAAACTCAAGTCCTTTTTGGCTGATATGCCCAAAACGTTTATGCCAAAGAACGGTTTTGTCATGCATGTTTACAGAAGCAGCCAAGGAATCATATATCACAGAGCATAAATATAAATTGCGTCTTTTTTCAGCTTTAAAAACGACAAGGGAGCCTTTCATGATTTTCATAATGCCCTTTCCCCATCTACCCTCTAGCCCCTCATCTTCTAAAGCAGCACAAGAAATAAGATTATGACTAAGTTCAGGAACATATCTAACATGCTTGAGAGTCATTCTATAACCATTATCAAAAACCAAGGAAATGTCACCAATACCTTTAATATCTCAACGTTTTTCGTTTGCCATAGATACAGAGCCAAAATCACCAAGTTTGAGATTTGAGAAAATGCTTTCAAAAGGACTAATATGGAAAGTACAACCAGAGTCAACAAGCCATTCATGCATACTCAAGGGAAGCACGGAATTCACATCAGAAACCACAAAGACTTCAGAAACCACAAAGACTTCTCCAGATTCATCAGTAATATTGTTCACTCGTTCTTTTTCTTCTCCATTGTTATCCCTATTATCACGTCTAGGTTTTCTGCAGTCCTTGATATAGTGACCTTTTATGCCGCAGTTATAACATCTTCTCTCTCTGATTTTATCATCCTTATGTGAATAATCTCTATTTCTGGATTTACTCCTGTTTTTATTCCGACTCTTACTCCTATTGTTGTACCTGTTACTAGAGTTCCTAAATTTAGACCTACCTCTTACAAAGTTCACTTCATGATGATTATTGCTAGGTCTATTTGTTTTAAGATCAATCTCTTTGCTTTTTAAGCCATTAACAATAATATCAAGACTCACACTATCTCTACCATATTTAATCGCAGCTTTCACATCAGCATATGTATCAGGTATAGCATTCAAGAGCACAATAGGAGAATACTCATCAATATTCTTATCACCAGTCAACTTTATATCTTGCACTAATTTAGTGAAATCATCAAGGTTTTCATCAATGGTTCTGGATAAATCGAGTTTGTATTTGAAAAACTTTTCAAGCAAGAATAGTTTACTAGGTAGTGAAACATCAGTGTAAAGATCCTCAAGTTTTTTCCATAAATCTCTTGCTGTGTCTTGTTTACTAACTTTTCTTAAAACATTGTCAGACAGGTTTAGGATTATAGAAGAATACGCAAATTCGTCATTTTCTAGAACCTTTTCTTCAGAAATAGAATCAGAGTACCGACCATCAATGGCCTTAAAAACCTTTTGTTGAATTAAAATACCTTTCATTTGCTGTTGCCAAATTGAAAAATCACCCTTACCATCGAAAGGTTGCAAATTGTATCCGGCCATTTTAAAGAAAAACTTTTCAAAGAACAATTTTTAAGAGAGGTGGGGATTCTCAGAAAACTAGTTGCAGCGGGTTATGAAAAATCACAGCAGAAAATCCCAACAGTTATGAATATCACAGATAAATGTGAGCACACAGAAGATATGTCACAGACACACAGTTCAGATTATAATCTTAAGGTATCAATAAACAAGAATCAACAGTGAGTCACGCACAGGGCACAAATGATATGGTGAGTTCAATGTTTCACAGAGTGTAGTGTTCACTTAGAACAAGCACGCAACAATATATCAACCAGAAACTGAGATATCCACAAACTTAGGAGATTAAGCACAAAGCAGAAATAACAGATATTTCAAAAACAAATCCCACAAGGCAGTGTACGAATAATATTCAGGATATTGCGACAGTTAATATCATGAATAAAATAGAAGCTGAGGCCTCTCCAGCCTGACACCTAGTCCAGATACCCGACGACCTCAAGGGTCCGGCCAGGAGGGTAATCAGGGGGAACAAGCACCTCAGTTAACAGTTCGAGAAATAATATAACAGAAATAAAATGCGGAAGTAAAAGGAGAGATTTCAGCACGTTACCACCACCAGAGTGCCGTCGGATCGGAAGGAGTGGCTCTGATACCACTGTAGAGTGGATATCAAACAATCCTAACAACTATTACAAACCGATTTGGAGTACGAAACTCCTTTAAAATTATACAGGCCAATATTACAGTATAATAAAAATAACAAAAAGAATAAAACTAAAGATTTAACAGTGACAAACACTTGTTAATATAGTCGGCTCAGAAATCACCAGGTCCAAGAATGAGAGGGACACGGCCACTGAAAGTTTCGTTCCCAAACGGCACCAAGCCCATAGTAACACCACACGGAGACACGACCTCAACGAACCGGATCACTTAGATCACTATCTCACCCAGTCGCATAAGACACCTCAAAGCTCACGATTCTCACAAAGAAGAGTTAAGAGGATTCGGGTATTTCTCGATTTCAGCTATATCCGAAAGAGAGGAGAGAGAGCTCCTATTTATACGGTTGAGAAAACAGGTGAGAAAGGGAAGCCATTGAAGCTTTCCTTAAACCATTATCTTGGTTTAGGAAGGCCTCCATGGAAACCGCCGAAAGAAGAAGGAAAGAGTATCTCGGTGAATGTCAGAGAGAATAGGGAAGAAGAGAGGCAGACGGCGCAAGATACAAATGAGGGTTAGGGCAACATTAGGAAATATAAGTACCGGTAGTGGGTCGGGTCATGGGCCGTCTTGTGGGCTGCCGGGTGGGCTTGGGGTTTGGGCTTGAAGTGGCCTACCAATATTTAAGGTCATGGGCCATAGCAGCAACAAGAAATCCACTGAACTATCAGTTACAGATGCCATGTCAAATCTTGCAAAGAAATTCAAACGTGAAGGAAGAAGAAACAAAGAGAAATTCATAGCTGAAGATGTTCTACTCTTGATTGTGAAAAACTATCTCAAGTTACAGACTGAGTTGGATCAATCTGCAATGCAATAATTGACTCAACAGCGACATCAGCAAAATGTTTACAATTGAAGAAAAAAACAGTTAGTCGAAAACGCGACTATTACTATCCAGCTTCAAACCAAACTTAACACCATCTTCTTCACCCTGAAACTCCTGAAGCTCTGCAACAATGGCGTCCTGCATATGTGGATTCTCAACAATATGACCAAATCGTTAGCACGATTTAATGTGAACTAAGTCGAGTTGCCCTTGTTGCTAATACCACCATGTTGGGTTGGACACCAGTGAGGCCACAATCAAAAGTAACGGCGGGCTGCGTACACTTATCACGGCCTCGCCCAAAAGCAAGTCAACAAAAATAATGACAAGTACAAGAGCCCTAAAGGTAATATCAAGATTGGGTTAAATGCAATTTACCCCCTACGATTGAGTAAATAACCCCATGTTAAAAAAAAAGTAGTAAATTACTTTTCGGTGTTTAAAAAAATAAAACAAATCATTCCCCCTATCAATGGTTTAGATATGAAGTAATTTGCTTCATTTTTCAAAAAGCATATAAGCGATTGATTTGTATATCAAATATACACCGTTGATTTAAATCTGAAAAGATATAGACTATCCGATTTGTTTATTATATCTGGATCGTTGATATATATATAAAAATAAGTTCTAATAGTTTATAACTAAGTGTATAACAGTTATTTTATAGTTAAAATTAAAGCAAAATCGCAGCCCACTCCGTGAAGGAAGATAAATTGTTATTTTATTTTAATTATCTGTTTTCTACAACACATATAGTGAAATTGCAATTTGGCCTTTGTTAATATAGCAACACTAGTAATTTTCTAATGCTTTCTCTCCTCAATCAGTAAGTTAATAGAATTTCTTATAGAAGAGTGAAGAAGAATGAAAGTATATTGTCTTGAAAGTAAGCTACATGCTGGCTTAAATACCTTAAGCATTTCAAAAAGAGGTTGCCGGTTGGCACATTTGGACTGCGCTTCTGACACCAATTACGTGACAACGATGCCTGGGTCCAGACTAAGTTGTTTTTCTATAAATTTCCAGTTTATAAAGTGTTGCAGAGTTTAATTTAATATAATATCTATATATTAGGAACAGTGAAGTCTCTGATCAGCAGTATGCTAATCCTAGTTACATTCAAGAAAGGCCAGTTGTACTCGTCGCCGACCCCGGAAACTAACACTTGTACTTAGATGATATACTTAAATATCCATGTATGAGTTGCAAAGTTATACCATTCTTGCATTCTTTTTTTGTCATAAAATCCTGCGATTCTCGTGATAGGTCGAGAATAATAATGTTGTCCTGTGATCAATTGGATTTGACTAGTTAAATTTTAGATAAATTACAGCGGGCTTATTTAAATTTGTTATAATTATGTATTTTATTATTTTTTAAAAATATAAATAATTTTAGAATTAACGGTTATCTAACAAATACACCTCATTACAGTTCGTTGTAGGGATTTATTTGTTAGACAATTATTACTCTCGAATGATATTTGTAATTTTTCATAAAAAGAAAAAGAAAAATATTTATAATTATAATAAATTTTATAGAAGCATATTTTAATTAACACTAAAATTTAAATATTTTTTTGCCTTTCAAAGAGTGATAGTAATTTTCAGAGTAACTAATTGGTTGTAAGAAAACTAATATAGTGAATATATCGATTAGGTTTCTGAATCCACTGAACAATTGGCTGCTTTATGAGATGAACGTGTCTGAAATTAATGAAGATCCTCCGACAGTCGCAAAGGATAATCGACATTGTTTTGTTAATTAGAGGGTGTTTGGCTAACTTTATAAGTTTTTAAAAATATTTTGTAAGATATTAGAGAATATATAAGCTCCAATAAAATATTTAGGTATTTTTTTTAAAGAGCTTATAAGATTTCAAAATAAGATGCTTTGGATATTATAAGCTCTTAAAAAAAAAAGTTAACTTTCTTAACTTATTTTATAAGATATATAAAATTAATATGTTATAAGATAAAAATATTACCATTTATACAATTACAAAATTATTTTTTATAATAAAAGTTTGAAATCACTCGACTATCGTAGGATTGACTAGATAATGGAGTTATGTTGATATTGTTGCGTACATTATAGAGCTTGAAACCATCGAATTCCATGCACATAATTATGGTGGTGGGGCTATCCTAAATTATACACCAATCACACGATAAATTTATTATACATGATATATAATTGGTTCACATTCAAGTAAATTCAATTTGGATTAGAATTTTTCGAGTTATAAATTTACCGATTGAACTATTGACAAATTATTGGATCATAGAAGTACGTAGTGAGCTAGCTCCGGAGCAAAAGAGAGTATAAACAATCAACCAGCTGATGTTTCTTACAAGATTTGCATGTGTAATTAAGACAGATTAACATTCACATTCTAGTACAAAATGAATCATAACATTCTCATCCCACTCCCTCCAACAAACGTTGTGAAAGTCTCCGACAATATTATGCTCAACTCCTATTTCAACTTTATTTATACAGATCCATCAAAAGGCTCTCAATTAATTCATTTCAAAAACAAAATAATATATATCATCAAATCATGACATATATATATATATAACACCTCTCAATAAGGCCTCTCTCCGATGTAATTCCCAGGTGGATCGTAGTTACATATCATGAAAACTCCCCTCCCACCATAACACACCACTCTGGCGCACCCCATTCTCCTCGTATCCTTCCACACAATCTGCGTATAATGCCCGCATTCTTGCCCATATACACACGAATTCGACCAGTAGTTGTACTCCCGCCGCTCCGACACCCACGCTGCCGCAGCCTGAGCAGCCGTCCACCGGTTGCCGCTCCCCCAGAAGATGTTCTCACCATACGGTCCATTCGAATGCTCCAGCTCACAATCGGCCCGTCTCTGGTTCGCATACCAGGCAGCGTATCGGGCTATTTTCGGGTCCCACACCAACGGTGGCAGCTTCAATGCCGCCCGTGCCGCATTTTGCACGGACAAGAATTGTTGCGCATCGGATGGCGGCTTAGCGGCCGCGCCAGTGGTGGTTCGGACAAAGACGAAGACGAGGAAAATGGTGAGGATTAGACCACGACAGGGGTTGATCATTTGCAGGATTAGGTTGGTCATTTATGTTTTTGGACATGGAATTTTACTAAGTAGCTGTCTGAAGTTGCTAGCTAAAGTCGATGTTGCATTGTAATAATATATATAAGAAGAGAGCATAAAGTAGTTGAAATTAAGGAGTTTAAAGTGCCAACAATGGGGTGGCACCCATGTTCGATAATGATTGCCACATCTTGTGGGGGTCAAAATATTCAGCCGGGGAAAACTACTCTTGATTTTATATATATATATAATTATGATAATTTATTTGATTTTTTAATGTTGAATTGATATTGTTAATTTAAATGGACTTGAGACTGATGAAGTTTCATTTTTTTTATATACAATATAGTATTTGATTTGGACAAAGATAGCGTGGATCTAGAACAAACAATTATAGATTATTAGCTAATTAAGCCAAAATTATGCTTTTGTAAATTATGGATGTAGTTCACTAATAAATGGGAAGATAATCTTAATTACTAGGGTATTAAATCGGTCTGCACGGAGACTAATAATTAATCAATTAGCTACCTAATCATCTTTTTAAAAAAATGAATTAATTTTAAATTCAAATAAAATACAAATTTTACGGCATAAATTATCTCTAAATATATTCGTTATTTCTTCACAAATTGTCCCTAAGTCTACTAGGCTCGAAACTGTAATTCTCGCTTTTAATTTATGATTGTCGTTGGTCGAGAAAATTTTTGTATATAATTGGGTTCACATACAAAAAAAAAATTATAAATAAATCGATGACATATATATAAACACAATGAAACCTTATATCATTACGCCAACCCTTGTAATAGTTGATCATGTAAATTTTGACATCGTTTAATCTTGTTGTACAGTTATGGATTTCCTTGTACGGAGATGTAATTATTTATTTATTATATAATTAAAACTCTGAAGGGATTTTTATTCGACTTCTAATTAATAATTAATAGTATTTATGGGAAGCAAATCTTTGGACTGGACAAATATTTGGCGGTAATAAATAGGGCAGCAACTTGGCCATGTGAGGCGCTACAGTACAAATTAATACATGAAGATGTCATAACACACATATATATATATAATATATATATATATATATATATTCGTATTAATTGACATCATATCGTATGAGCCCATCAAACCGGGAAAGGAAAGGGAAAGAACATCATATGAGTTTTGTTTACGAATTTATTACCAAAAACTTGTAATTCACATGAAATTTGTGTACCTCTCTCTCTCACACACACAGACAGACAGAGACATCGTTGAAGACTGAGAGCTTTGTAATGTCCTAATTTTAACGGGGTATTCCTCGTAACCTTACTGCTAACTCTACCAACCTGAATTTCCTAACCTCTTATTACTGCTAATATTATATATGTTTAACAATTTAATTGCTGGAAAATCCTTTGATTAATACTCGAGCCCGATAGTTATCTCTCTGCTGGAAAATTGGATGTAGTTCATACGAATTTGTATTCATTGATCAAATAAAACTAATTAAAAAGCAAGTATGATACGTTTGTTACATGATTGGTCATTTTCTTTAAATTATACAACAATCATATCGCAAGTGTGTTGCAATCACCATATAATTGATTCAAATTGGATCAAATTCGTTTTAGTGTAAAATTTTCCTTGTCAATTATATTTAAGGCAACCGAGATCCTCGGTGTTAACTTTAGTAAAGTAACTAGAACAAATGTTCCTCAGGTCGAGAAACCTTGCAAACTATCGCCTAAATTAGCGGAACATGATGTTCACCTGCTCTCTGGAGACAAACATATTCTGCAACTAGACAAACCTTAAAATATGTTAAACTGCTTATGAGTGCTTTATTCTATACTGTTTTTGAAGAAAATTCAGTTGTCGTACTAATTTTTGAATTTTTTAATATTTATTTTATTTCTTTAATAAAAATTGGTTATAATAATAATTTTGTTATTTTTTATTTATTTATTTAAATACCCCTTAAACTAACAGATACATCAATTTTTAGTACATTTTATATTTTAAAATTATTATCCCATAATTGATAATCAGTTCATCAATTAAAAAAAAAGTTATTTATAATTTTTAAATTATTTTTGCACGCACATTGATTGTGTCCCGTACTGATAATCAATACTAAACAAATCGATAAAGTTATTTATCCCATATGAATTAATTATCCATAGAATTTTATGTGGATATATATATATATATATATATATATATGTGTGTGTGTGTGTGTTTGTGTGTGTGTGTTAATATTTTTTATGGCTTAATTTGCATTGCCATTGTTGAAGTGAATGTTGAAACCAAGGGTTAGTTAAATTATTTAAGGGGAACCCGACCGAATGCAACTCCGAGACAATGTTTTAAAACTCAAAACAGTTGATTGAATTGAAAAATTAATCGTGTCTGGTCGAGGGCTATAGATTCAAATATTGGGTAAATTGTGATAGAATCAATGATGTCATAATTATGTCATAATAAAAATTATTAAATATAAATAATTTCTTAAAGTTAATGTAGGACTAAAGAAACATAAAATCAAACTTCGTTAGTAAATCAGTAGATTAAAATTTTTAGGTCAAGAACAAAAATAGAATAATTTCGTAAATAGCAAAAATAACAAACTATTTATCATTATTACACTTTAATTTTGATAAATAGTTAGCATCCCTCGTTCTTGAAATAATATGAAAATCTTATTTTATTAATTATGATTTAACCAGCAACTTAGGTAATCAAATAATTATTATAATATGGCTAATGGTTTGTCGGAATTTTTCTCAATTTTTATTTGAAATGTAATGGATTCAATTTCAAATTATATCAATTTATTAAAATTTTAGAAAACTTCATGAATTGATCGGTTCACTTAATTCGGGATTGGGTCAATTGAGTCATTGAATCAACCAACAGCTCAAAAGGTTTTCTAAAAACGATTTTGAGACTAGTACGAAATTATGGGTTGCATCGGACCGTTTTACAGGAGTAAGTGATCAGTTCCAATCAGCCAGCCGGAGCAGGATTTTGAATCGTTGCTTTTCGACTTTTATAAATAGATCTTCCTATTCACTTCATTTTCAAGTCATTCCATAGCATTCTTAAGCAATAACAGTATTTTGCAAGTACAGTTTTAGTAAGAGAGTTTCAAAATATTTTTGCTTCGTTGTTCTCAAAGTTTGTAGTGCTACCACTTTGTGATTACAAGTCTTATTTTAGAAGACAAATTGCCATTTCTATTAGCACCAGAGTGGGGCAATAATTGTTTTAAAGGTAAAGAGTCTAACTCTTACTTGATATGTCCACAACAAAATCTAGAGAATATACATCATGTCTGACTTAAAAAAATATTAAGGTTATTTGTACCTTTGGGCTAATTCTACTATCTGCATTCACTAAAAGAGAATTTACTATTGATTATAATTTTATTGACTATAGACTAAAATCGTGATAAATAATTATTATTAATCATAATTAAACAAAAACTTAGATTACGAATTATAGTTGGGTCAGATTGACCCAGACTTGATTAAAAATCTACAAAGTACTGTCATGTTTTATAGTTATAATTCGATGGGACTATAATATACATTCGACGGGACTAAAATGTCTAATAGATATAGTAGATGCATATGAAGAGATAATATTCAACAAAAAGTCAAACGGGAGTCAAAACATTTCAATATAAGGGCAAGATGAATGTATGAATTAGTTTTGGGCGAATCATATCAATTATAGAGTAAATATATCATACTTGTTATGTGATTGGTTATTTTTCTTAAACTGTACACCAATCACACGATAAGTACATTACACTTGTCATATGATTGATTCAAATTAACCGAATCGAATCTAGAATAGAATTTCCCAAAACTGAAGTTGCTTGAGCCAAAAGGTCCACCGCTTTATTGGGATCCCGATAGCAAGATTGAAAATGTACCAACCGAAACTTAATGAATGTCATCTGGCAATCGTAAAGAAAATTCACTAAAATTTGATTGGATTTAGTTGGAGGGCCCCGGCTCCTATCAAAATAGTGGGGTTGTGTAGTGTCGAGTGGGCGTGAGGATTAAGCCAATCGGAATAAATATAGATTTTCAATCAATTTTTTTCGTTAATATCGAATAAATTCAGTGAATTTTGAGTAATGAAATGACTTATTTATTATACGGAAACATACCTTAGGAATACTAGATGTAATTTTTCATATAACAGAGGATTTACATGTTATTGCACCAAAATTCAAGGAAAGATGAAGTAATTATCCTTTATCTTCTATATGTATATAGCAGATTGATAGTTGATCGGAATTGAGCCAATTTTGACTTAATAGTGAATTCTTAGAATTTTGAGTTTTTTAATTGCTAAGAGAAAATCTCATTGGTTGGAAATATATTGTTTATTTTAAATATAGTATTTATTTTGTATTTATCCAAAATCTTATTTTTAAAATTTTAATTATTATTTTTAATTGTAAAAAAATTGTATCAATTAAAATATCTATTTTGTATATTAACTGTTTGTTTGTATTTATTCAAAATCTTATTTTTATAATTTAATTATAAAAATTTCTATCAATTAAAATATGTATTTTGTATTATCTAAAATATTATCTAATAACATATTAATTTAATTTGTAGTTATTTTATATTTTAAAAGTAAGTTTTATTTGATACTAATATTCAATTTACTTTTATTTTTGACTTAATTTTTATTTATCTTTGATGGGGATTACCTTTATTACCTATTAAAAAGACGAAAAGCCCCTTCATTAAGGGTAAAATAGACAATGCAGCAAGATCCACGTGCAAGATTATGGGTCCAGTTGTCGGAGCCCCGTCCCACACCTTAACTCGTAAACTGGCCTGGGAAGAAAGGATGAATCGTATACCACTCGATTAAAGCCAAGGAATGCCTAGATTATGGCACGTGGTCCCATCTATAGTGTAAAGTTGGTTCCTATAAATACTCAGATACAACTCATATGAGGTAACTAGCATTAATTGCTTTAGACCGTTCACCTTCTAATCGCATATTTCTATCTCGACCCGAACTAACTTGAACGTCAAAAGGTCTTAGTCGAGGACATACCTGATAAGCCTAATATACTTGTTTTAATTCTTAGGGTGCCATCACCGATCTGGGAAAATTACGTGGTCGAATCTTAAGTCGCTTTGAGAGGTCGCATATTTGAGCCAGATCAGTTGGCATCGTCTGTGGAAAAGATCTGAGGATCGCAAGCTAAAATATGGAAGGGACATCAAGAAGAAATGTGCATAGAGTGGAAGACACGCCTAGGCAGGGAAAACAATTGGTACAACTAATAAGAGGGGAATTACATAGAATGATGGAGGAAGCCGGGAGGTATGCGATCGTGGCATATGAGAGAAGAACTGCTAAACCAATAAAAAAGGAAACAGCTAGAAGACAGTTGTTCAAGGAAAAGGAAGTGGAGAGAATGTCAGAATGGGCGAGGAGAAGGGAACGTGGGAAAGGTCATGGACCGGTCTCTTCAGAAGTGGGGTTTAGCAGCTTAGGTAGGATCAAAAGAAGAGACCAACGATCTCGCAAGTTGAAGTAGATAGTGTGGGAAAGCAGATAGAGATGCTTGGCAAACAAATCAACGAGTTAAAGAAAAGGGGCGAGTTAGTAGCTCACAATAGAAATTTGCCTTTTTATAACAAAATATTGATAGAGGTGGTGAATCCAAATTTCAGGATGCCTGACCTCCAACATATGATGGGACCAAGGACCCTCAGGAACATGTGACAGCTTTTGAGTTGGTAATGAACCTATATGGGCAATCTGGTCCACTTACTGCTAAATTGTTTTTTTACCACTCTTGCAGGCAAAGCACAGGAATGGTTCACCATACCTGCTGGTAGTATAGAATCGTACGAACAGTTGTTGCAGAAATTCCCCTTCCACTTTGCAAGTAAAAGAAAGCAAAAGAAGTTAGCTACCTACTTGTTTACAATAATACAAAGGAAAGATGAAACACTTAAAAGTTTCATGGGAAGGTTTAACAATGAGATGTTGGATGTACAAGAGATCTCAAGATAGACATGATGGTGAGTATCTTGATACATGGGTTAAAAAAGGGGGTCTTTTACTTCGACATTGGCAAAGAGATCCTCCTACAGATGTAGAACAATTGATGGGAATGGCACAGAAGTATATTGACGAGGAGGAGATGAATGCAATGAAAGATGGGGAGTGGCAAAGTAGTCGAGATCGGGGTCAAGGTCGAGACGAGTGAGAGACGACAGAGACAAGCATTAAAGGTTTGATAAAGGAAGAGAGCCACCTTATCAACCTAAATATCATAAATACACTCCACTCGGCATGACCAGAGCCTTTGTTGTGGCCTATTTGAAGGCATTTACTGCAGGTATGCGTCAATCCTTTTCGCATTGATGTGTTTGACTGCAGCTTATTAGGACCCTTTCTCCTAAGTTTCTTAGGTCTGCCCCTCTTCTTTCTAATTTTAGGAGGTTTCAAGGGCTGAAAACTAGTTTTTATGTAATCAAGGGGTAACATGTATCATGTCATTATACACTTTGAGGTAAACTGACTTCTTATAAAAAATCATCTACATAATCATCTATTCTAGCCCTTGTTGAAACAATTGCTGAACAAACATGACAACATGGGTATCCTATTAACTGAAACATGCCATAACTGCATTTTTCTTCTCTAAGTCAACCACATACTTGTTCAAGAAGTGGTTAATTTTATACTCTCCCCCACCACACCACCTAATGAAACAGTTTCTTGCAATATTTTCTGTTGCTTGTTTATCTTCTTTAGGATGTTAGGGCAAATTGATCCTCCATACTTCTCCATTCCCTCTCTTTTCAATTACAACCTAGACATCAATTTTGTTCTAATCCCCTCAAACATACTTAAAATTGGTTTATCCCTTGCCTCAAGTATGTAATTATTACAGCTTTCAACAAGTTATTCACCAAAATATCACATTTGTTATGAACTGAAAAATGTGATCTTGCCCAATGTTGTGGATTTATCTTTCTTAGTCATTCATAAGTTGTTTCCATATCAACTTTTATGTTTGGATCAAGTTCTTCAATTTTTTTTCATAAAACCCTCAAATTTCCTTTTGTTTGCAGTTGAGGCTGCCTTCCAAAAGTATTCTTTCAGCTCAACGGATTTGAATTTCACTTTAAAATTTTCATACATATGTCTTAAACAAAATCTATGTTCATCATCTGGCACCAAATATTTTAAGGCTTCAACAAGACCTTTTGTCTATAAAAAATAAAAGAGTATTTTGTGGTGCCCATACCCCTATTTCATCCAAAAGCTCACTCACAAACCAACCCCAAGTGTCCCTGTTTTCTACTTGTGTTACAGTCATTGCATTTGGAAACATATTATCATTTCCATCTCTTTCCACAGCCACAAGCAATTGACCCCCATAAACAGTTTTTAAGAAACAGTCATCAAGGCCTATGATTGGCCTACACCCTTCCATAAACCTCTTCTTTGAAGCATGGAGACTGAAATACATTCTATAAAAAACTGGGGGATCAGAATTTTCCAGTTTTTTAAGTATGAGCTTAGACCCTGGATTACAATTTTTGATAGTTTCACAATAATCCCACAACAATTCGTATTGCTTTGCATCATCCCCCTAATTCTCTATAAAGCTTCTTTTTTGGCTCTAATCACCTTAAATCTACTCACATCCACAATGCATTTTGAGCGAATTCTATTTTTCAGTTATTGAACAGGAATTATTGGATTATCTTTTATTGCATTTTCAATTCTTTTTGCAAGATAGGATGTATTGGCAAGCCTATTTTCATATGTTCTTGCACATGTATGCTTGCCCTTCATTGTTTTAATTTGAAATGTAGGTCCACCTTATATTGGTGAGGTATGGATCCTCCATTCACAACCCTCCACTTTACATTTTGCAGTCACTCTTGCAGCCTCATTTCTTAAAAACTCAATATCTACCCCATTTCGTACACACCAGTCCCTCAAAGCCACCCTAAACTGTGCAGCATTTTGGAATTTCATCCTAACTACCAGATTTATATTTTTCATTGAATCAAATTCTTTAAAAACATGGTGTTTTTCATTTTTATTATCATCACTACCATCTAAGCTAACCAAATCATCCTTGTTTCCATCATTACTAGCCCATTCATTTTCTCCAACTTCAGTTTCAACTCTTTCAGGCAATTTTTTTCTATTTTTGTCTTTAATCACTCTTTTCAATTTTTTCATCAAGTCTTTTTTTGTTGGATTTTTTGACAGGAAAATGTCATCATCAGATTCACGTAATATCTTATAAAACCACACTAGGGGCCTCACTATCACTCCCCTCACTACTTTGCACATAGTCCTCATCAGATGAATCATCAAATTTCGATGAGGACTCATTCAAAAATCTTTCATACATCTTTCTTTTTTCCTTTTCAGTCATCTTTTTAGAATTGTTTTGAACTAGAATTTCAACATTTTCAGTTATATTGGAACATCAGTGAAATTTGGTTCATTTTCAGGTGGATTTGGTTCATTTCAAATATTGGAACATCATCCCCCAATGCCACACCCCCTTGCCCCTCACAGTCAACACTCTCAAACTCAACCTCATCCAATCCCTGACCCTCTATACCCTGCCCCTCACAGTCCTTCCTCCCATTACCCTCACTCTCATTCCCATCCCCATCCAATTCATCAAAATTTATTCCATCTAACAAGTATCTAATTTCTTCTTCCTGCTCCTTTTCAATTGGATTACCCTGACTATCTACGACTTGAATAGGTTCAACATTCTCTTCCTCTATATAAATATCGGAACATCCAAGTTTTTATGATAGTTTTGTAGGTCAACAAAATAAATGTCAGGACATTCTTTTTTACTTTGTCTTATGCCCCATTCTAATGGTAGAGTGGGACCTTTATAATAAAATTTAAGCTCTGACTTTTCTCCCCACATTGTTCATACATTTCTCCTAATTCATATGAACCCAAATAATTCAAATCTAATTTCTTAAATACTTTCTTATGCCCTCCTACATAACTAAGTTTAGGATGTTTTACAAATTTTCCA
Organism: Sesamum indicum; assembly: GCF_000512975.1. Classification (NCBI taxonomy): domain Eukaryota; kingdom Viridiplantae; phylum Streptophyta; class Magnoliopsida; order Lamiales; family Pedaliaceae; genus Sesamum; species Sesamum indicum. Next base: position 9,746,035 of record NC_026146.1, on the reverse strand, counting down.
CCCCCACCAAAAAATTATGTCATGTGTTGCACATAAATAAAATAAACCACAAAAAAATAGCGCTTCAACAAGTAGCAAAATCATAACACAGTGGGTACAAATGCACAAAACAATAAAAGCACTGTAACTTCGTAACAAAAAAACCCAATCAATAATGGTTCAGCAAGAAGCAAAACCCTAACACAGGATGCTTTTCATGCACATAACAATAAAAACATAGCATTATTTAATCAAAGCATAGATTGACTCAAAAAATAGACCCAACACAGTTGGGACCACAAAATGGACCATAAATTATTAAGTATTTTCATACATACACCCAACACAGTTGGGACAACATGACAAAATCTACAATTCCCCAAAAAACGGAATAAAATAGACTAAACCCTAATCCCAACCAAACGAATAAAAAAATAATATAGACAGAGAAGGCCTGCCTTAACTGCTTCCAAATCTGATGCTTTGTTAGCTTTTTCCCTCTCAAAAAGCCTCCATTAAACCAAAAAACAAAACAGTCAATAATTGGTTACGATAAAAAAAAATATTATATTTTTGTAGTAACCAATGGTTCATATATTTTGAATTCATGAACTAATATCAGTTGCATGTGTTGTTAGCATAAGAATTAATATTAAGAACCTCAAGAGAGAGTTTATTTCCTGTGATCCTCAATAAAAATGTAAGGAAAAGAATGTATTTCAGGTTTTGAGATTGGTAATTGTACCTAATTTCTGTGTTTCATGGACTGAAAAAGACAATGTTATGAGGACTTTGCACAGAGGAAACATGAAGTGTAATAACAGAATCCATCAACAACATGAGGAATTGCATAAAAACCAGTCAATTAAAGAAGAAGCAGAAATTGAAAGACGGAGCTCGAAATATGAAGCTGTATAGATCGAGACTGACCGTGTTCGGTGTAGCAGCCGCGGGCGACGGTATTTGGCGGGGGATGAAGGGAAAGGGAGACAGTTCGCCGGTGGAAATCCGAGTTCGAAATAGCGGAAATCAAAGCTCGAAATAGCTAAAATCGGTGTCGCAGCCGTGGGCAACGGCATTTGAGTGGATTTTGCCGGCGGTGGTGGTGGATTTTCAAGGTTTTGAGTGGATTTCGTGTTCTCTCAATTGCTCTCAGTCGCCTCTCTTTTTCTCTCTCCAGAAACACAATCAACATATGAAAACTCTAAGTTTGACTAGCAGTCAGCATTTCCAAATATAAGGAGGGGTATTTTCGTCGTTCTGTAGGGAGGCAGTGTGCTACAATATTTAATTGACAGGAGGGTATTTTACGTTTTTTTTAAAAGAGGGGATAATTTGCTCTTTATTAATAATACAGGGGTATTTTGCTTTTAACCCATTTTTCTTTAATACCATGAATACGGAGTTTTATAGTGCTAATTATGCTAGTATTCCATCGAATAGAAGTGCATTTGATTCCATATATTCAATTTAATTTCACGTACATACATGGTTAGTCAATTTTGCATACCAATTTGCTTTGAATAGAAGACATTTGTTCTTGAAGAAGTCATTTTAAAAGGTTATCAAATTTATTATTCATGGGGTTTGCTGTGCTAAATTTAGATTGAGTTCAACTAATCAGTACATTTGGTTTTGGAGTCTGTGTTACCAATTTAATTTATACATTTGGAGTGCATGGTTTTGGTTTTGAATTGCAAGCGAGAGTTATATATTCAGCCTCATAAAGATGTGAATGATGATTTTTACTGAATTTTTGGCCCGCATGGGTAGGGGATATCACTTATTATCATAATTAGATAATGATTATGTGGTGACGAGTGAAAACTCTCTTATTAATAGGTTATCATCACATAGTAAGTGAATCCTACGTAGATCTTCATCAAAGTCTACTCATACACTAGTGTCGCATACCCATTGAGGTTCTTCATCAAAATCTACTCATACACTAGTATCGCGTTGCCATTCAAAATCATCCATCCGTTCTAGAAATTGAGGACATGGTAAATGTGATGTAATTATTGTAGCATTTATCTATGGTAAATGTATTATAATAATTAAAATCATTAAAATTATAATTATTATTATTATATGGTATGTTTGTAGAAAGATGGATAAAATATTAATTACTATTGTTCCGATTTTTGAATAAACTATTGCTCTCAAGTTGTACATAGTAATATTATTTATCTTTAATTTTTTTAATACCTTCATAATTTATTGCTATGATTTTCATTAATGATTTATTCATTAATATTTTAAGGTAAACTTTTTCATTAAAATTGCACTTGCGTGTTTAATGATTATGCAGTATTTTCATCAACGATTTAATCATTAATATTGTAATCGTTATTATTCTCAGCGGCAAGCTCTCGGACGTAATTTTTCATTAAAATTATAATTACATGTAAATTTTAGAATTTTATAATATTTTGATTTATCAAATGGGTAATAAATCGTCATAATATTAAGATTGTTATGATTGTTGGATAAATTGTTATTCTAAAATTATGCACTATATATTGAGTGTTTTTTAAATAGATTATTACTATAGTATATACATGTCAAGATTATTACTAGACCACGTTCTCATGATTATTACAGTATCGATATTTAGTGTTTATCAATACTAAATTCTACCTTCAAAATTAGGATATTATTCAATTTGTATTTATTTTAAACAAATTCAAATTTTGGGATTAATTTTTTTGTCATAAACAAACTATATAGTTATCTTACACTATTCATCTATTTTTATTTAATCATTTACTTTCCAGTTAAAATTTATATCAATCTCTTGGTATATCTTATGATTTTTTTTTAATCATTAAATTTATATCAATCTTTTGATATATCTCATGTAGAATTTTATTAACATAATTTTTTATTGATTCATTAACACTGATAAAGTAAAATTTTAATTTCATTAAGATTAATATTTTTTTTTCTTTTCCTTAGTTTTTTTTATGATTGGATTTTATTTTTATATCTCATTGTTATTCAGGTTCGAAAAAATCATATGCTACTAAATTCAAAAAACTATGTTACAAAATACATCAATAAAAAATTTAACACTAAATATATTGTATGTTTCATATGTTTGAATTTATTGTAATGTGAAATTTTCAATTTCGATTTTTGTCTATAATTGGTTTTAGAAAACAAAAAGACTTCTAACGGACAATTTGATAATTTATTTATTTGCTATTATTAAACTTAAAGAATTCGATATTGAGTTTTTTATAAATAAATTTTCAATATTGTATATAGTAGAGCCGCGGCTATTGAAATATAACTTACTATTATATAAATTTAAATTTCTCTAAATATTATAAAAACTATAAATTTTCATGCATAGTACGATGTTCATGCTACTTTCTTATATACTAAAACAAACTATGCGAGTAGTTTAGATTGAGCATTAAGGAAATTAGTCTTGTTGAAATATTTATCTCTATTTATCCATGATCGATGTTTTAGCATAACGGTTAAGGTTGATGTCCAACAAACAAATTTGAAGTTATTGGTTTGAGTCGTACAGACATGTAGGTATTTACCTCACTTTAACCCTTACAATATTATTGAAAATGGCGCTAAAAAATTATAGTCTGTCATTTTTTTTAATTTCTCATTTTCTTGACTGTTAAATTGTCCGATCGTTTTAATTTTTACTAACTTAATTAACTTCTTATAATTTTTTATATACTTTTTTATTTCTTCAATTGGAAAATATTAAAATAAAAATTAGCTTTTAGAATGTTTATTCCAGTAATATCAGAAAAGGAAGACAGCAAAATACAGGCAAGGAATCATATTCATATCCATGCATTGGGCACACATTTCAACTTTGTCCAATAAGCATCAGATTATATACAAAACTAAAATTATCCAAAGAATCAAACTTCCGACAATTTGGCTGTCCGAATCTTTGGGCCTTTTCGGCTTTATATGTTTGCAATTTATAGTCAATTGTTAGTTTAGTGTTTTCCTGCTACCCCTTCTTCTTCTGTCCAAGTCAATGTTGCTCAAACCCAAAATAAATTATCCCAAATTGTCAAGTTTTGTTCATATTTATAAAAAGGGTTATAATATATAAGGTACATACAATTTACATACACAATAAATTTTAAGGATTAAAGTCTAAAAACTCTCGGTCACAACGAAATTCTACAATCGCTAAGATTCTATATATTTCTTGACATCAAGTTCAAGGCCTTGATATCGTATTTCAAGATGCCATGTAGCTTGCTCCACAGATCGTTGAGATTATACATTCATATCCAAGAGCAAGTTTCAAGCCCTTCAAACGAAATTTTAAGCGATGAATTCAGGGTTTATCGGCTAGTTAATACAAGTGGAAGTCTAATCTAGATAAGATGATAAAATTGTTGCCTTGTTCAGATTTTTCAATGCCAAATTACATTTCTGCTCCTCTTGTTGATTCCCCCCCCCCCTTCCATTCAATAGAGAGAGAAGCGACGGTTAAGAGAAGGTACTTGGAGCAAGCTATGAAGTGAAATTCTGCTTTAGATCGAGTTCAATCGAATTTAAACCAATCATATAGCAAGTGTAATACACTTTTTGTGTGATTGATTTGATTTGGATAAAAATTTTCTATTATAAAATAAACGATATATTAATAACGTGATTAATATTTAAAAGAAAAAGAATATAGTAGTGAATTCTAAAGCTGTCCTAATTGATAAAAATAGGGGATATGTTGTCGAGTAATTCCATTAGGAGGCATAAAATATCTGTACACCCTTTCACATTTTTCCTTCTTGAATCAAGATCGAGTGTTGCATTGTTATGCAACAGTCAAGAACTTTAACAAAATTATATAAATTCGAACGTTGGGAAAATATTACGTGTAGAATTCAAATTTGATCACGTTTGAAATAGTTCTGACAACTCTGGAAAAAGATGTTTCTAAATTTTGAACAGGTAACCCTTCTTTCATTTTCTTTCAACTGAAACAGCAGTGCGAAAATCAAACTCACATTCACCGTCTGTTTTCTGGTGGGTAAAAATGCATAAAATCTTCCATTCTTGCACATGCCACACAGTGCTCGTCCCCCTCCTTTCTCTCTCTAGACCCTTTTTCTCTTTTCAAGATTCTCTCTCTTAAATTCTTGAACTTTCCATGATCACCATCACCAAGATCCCTTTCCAGCCCACTGTTACTAACCCAAAACCCACTTCGAATTTTCGATTTTCTGGTGTTGTGGTGAATTTTCACTTGGGATTTTCAGCAAGATCAAGAATTAGAGTGTGTCGTAGATTGTGGTGGGTGGATGAGCGTGGGGAAATGGAATTTATAAGAAAACTGAGTAGGGGTTGCTTCAGGGGGCGCAGTTCGAAGAAGGAGAGGAAGGTGGAAGTAGAGTCTACCAACGGCGGCGAAGATGTTTTTGATGCGGCGGCCGCGGAAGCTAAAGTCCAGCCTGACCATCTTGTCATCATGGTTAACGGAATCATTGGAAGGTACAAGTTTTTGCTGCATTATTTGTGTTGATTATGCGGGTTCCTTCTTGAATTTCTATGATTTTCTTGGCATGGGTTGTTCTGTTGTCCCTTTTCTTTTATTTCTGTGTTAATGTTAAATGTAATCTGCTGACCAAATGTGGGTTAGAGTTGTCACTTTGCTAAAAATTGTCCAAGAATTTGTGTCTGGATCTCGGTACCCAGGTTCCTTTTCTCCATGATCAATTCTTGGCTTTCACCAAAGAATTTCTCTGGTCTCTGGAGTTGGGATTTTAAGTGGAGGTTTTCAGGCTGAATAATGTTGAATTGGGTGTAAGATTTTTTTGTAATACACCAATTCTTCGCGACATTAACTGGTGTCTTTTGTCGCGCTCTTTCAATGGGACTGAAGTTGTTGTCGTGATAGCAGAATTGCATTACTTAATATCCTACAGGGAATTTATTTGTTCATATCGTGGTGAATATTGTTTAGTCCTCTTTGATCATGGATTCCTTTTCCTATTGCTAGCAGCCTAGCACAATAAGCTGAAAGATAGTGGAAAGGCATAGTGTGACACCGTAGTTACTGTCCTAGCCGCTATGGAGAAAAATTAATTTTCTGAATTTGGAGAGTGGATGAGTAAGGTACTGCAGATAATAAAGTAGGCCACTAAGATATGCAGTGATGCTAAGAATATTGAGAATACATGAAATTAGAGCTTGTTCTGCTATTTACTGAAGCTCTCAAAAGAAGGGGCCATGATGCAACAACTAATTCTGGTTACCCTATGTCACCTTATCTCGTTTCTGTAAGTCTTGAAACTCAACAGTGGAATGATGGAAGTTCTAATTGCATTCATAATGCACACAAATCTGTTGGGACATGAAGAATTTGCTAATGCTAGTAATATTCAGATTTCATGATGTTTGTTTATCTGGTATTGCAGAGAAAGGATGTAAGATATTGCCATCCATGTAAGTAATGTAATTTGTTGAACTTCTCTTTCTCTCCCTCTCTCTCTTTGAATTTTCAAGTGGATGAAATTAGTTGATCATTCTTGAAGCACTCTTCTTCCTTTTGTTTGACAGTATTTGACAGAGAACTTGGTTTCAGGACTTAATTACAACCATTGTTTTCCTTTTATTAAAATCCGTCTTAACCAAGAGTATTGTTAGGCATGTAATAGATGACCACATAAGTGTTGGTCAAGTTGAATTGTGATGCAACTGTAACCTTTGTCATCTCGCCATCAAGTTTTTGCTTAGTATTTGCCATATCCAGTGCTGCAGATTGGAGATATGCTGCTGAGCAGTTTGTGAAGAACCTTCCTGATAAAGTCATTGTTCACCGTAAGTAATTTAGTCGTGGGTCTTGTGTTACTATATATATGTATCTCATTAGAGAACTTCACTTTCTTGTAAGTCCCTATTCTTATCTATTAATAGCTTTTAGAACATAAGGTTGGCTAAACAAGATGATCACCTTATCTACGATTTCTGTCCATTCGAAAGTTCGAACATCTAAGATTACCTAATGAGATGCCAGATAAAAAATTTGTGTTGCATTGTTTTACATAGGTCATCATGCAACTTTGATGTTAAAACTCTGCCCATGGTTTTTTTCCATAACTAATAGTTGCTTTGTGTGATTCTCTTTTTCTCTTTCTGAATTTTTTATGCTTATGTAATTCAATAACCTAAATACTTAACTGGCCTAGGAAGTATCTAAGTTGCCCTAAGCTGTCTAATTTCCTATGAAAGCAACTTTATTTTGGGTGATGTATGTGGAAGGGAACTGATGATTCCCTTATGCTATGACTGTGTGGAAGGAAAAACTCTTTGCTAAGACATTTATGCTGATGATATAGTGTTGATCTTACTGGCTATTGATGATATAGAATTAGATTTTCACATTTATCTTCTTTGTTCCCCACATGTGCATCCGTTCCCGACTTCACGTGACCATTTTCTTTCTCTTTCTATCTCAAAAACTACCCACCAATAAAGACTTAGAGCATTCTGTTCACCATTCTGTCAAAATGTGTTTGTGAATAGGTAGCGAGTGCAATCCTTCAAGGTTGACTTTTGATGGTGTTGATAGGATGGGTGAAAGGCTAGCTGAAGAGGTACTTTGGTAATAGCATATTTACCCTTGATTTCTCAATGTAGGAATTACCAGAAAATCCAGATCCATCAATTTGTGAGTAATATGATCTCAACTACATAGTGCAGGTGATGGATGTCATCAAGCATTGGGAAGGGGTTTCCAAAATTTCATTTGTGGCTCACTCCTTAGGTGGACTTGTTGCACGATATGCCATTGGAAGGTTATACAGACTTTCATCCAAAACGGAATCTGCAAGTCTTCCTAGTTACAACTCGAACTGGGAAGCAAAGAATGCTGCCACACATGAAGCTAGTATAGGTGGACTGGAACCCATAAACTTTGTGACATTTGCAACCCCACATCTGGGTTCAAGAGGGCATAAACAGGTGAACATTTATGTTTTTATTATACTATAGGAATCTCTCGTTTATTATAGCCGTTATTCTAATTTGTAGGTGCTGCCTTTTGGCATTTGGTCATCAACATATTTAGAGGATGTTTGTCTAAGTTTATTTGAAAGACCTTAGAGCTTCTAAGATATTAGGTCTTATTTTAAAGAATAAGTTCTTGAAATATTTGGATATAGTAAGATAATAGAACGTATAAGATGTTAGCAATCAAACTTTTATAATTAAATTGATCATAACTAAAGAGTTCGCTCAGATAAAAAATAAATTAGAAACTCCTTTAAGAAGCTTATAAAATCTTAAGAATTTTCTAAGATTATTTTCTAAAAAGCTTACCGAGCACTACATCCTCGTAAGTTCTAAAATATCTTGTAACAAATTTTGAAGTGTGTCTTATAAGCTCATCTAAACATCCCCTTAGCAAAGTTTTCTTTTTGAATATTCATGATTATGGTCATTGAACACTTCGCAGTACCAAATGAGATAGTTGGGGTACTCCTTACAAAGTGCTATTCTTTTGTGTTTTAGCCTTCTTACTTGGGGATAGCAAAGATTTACTTAATCACAACATGAAGCATATAGTTGTTCCTTTTCTCCCCCGTATCTCATCTTTCAAAATTTTCAGCTCCCGCTCCTTTGTGGTCTTCCTTTCTTGGAAAAAAGTGCTTCACAAACTGCACACTGGATTGCTGGAAGATCAGGAAAGCATCTTTTCCTCACTGATAATGATGACGGGAAACCACCTCTCCTTTTGCGGATGGTGAATGACTATGACGACCTTCACTTCATGTTAGTATTGATCTTTCCGGAAGTTGATCTCTTCATATTAATTGTTAACAAATTCAGTCTCTTACTACTATTTAAATGCTGACAATGTTGAAGCATAAATGTAGGTCTGCTTTGCATTCGTTTAAGCGTCGGGTAGCATATGCCAATGCAAACTATGATCGTATCCTTTGAAAAAATTATGATGCTTTTTGTTATAGTAGAAAGTATCCTAGTCTCTAGCTTGACGAAGTTATGTTTGCCTTTACTTATACCTAAGATGTGGTGGGATGGAGAACCTCATCAATCCGCCGTCAAAACGAGCTACCAAAGGTTAGTTTTATTTTTCTTATGTAACTTTCTATGATTACTTCATGTAAGACCAAGTCTAGTGTACAATTCTTCCGTCTTTTCATCTACAGTCAAATGTTCTCATGAATGATATGAAGTATCCACATATCGTATACATAGAACGAGGAATAACTGAAGATGGAACTAGCAAAGCATCCTCTTCTGTTGGAACACAAGTTATCGACTTGGAAGGTCTGTCACCTTTTCTTTGCAATGCCAATTTTCTTGTTGATTTCTTATTTATGGTGTTGATGTTAAATATTTTATCATTATTGTTGATCTCCTTGTTCTTTCTAGATGGAGCTAAAACACCTAATTTGCCATCCTACAAAAAGGTCCTTCTGATTTTACTAGATTTTTGCGGTAAGACTAAGCAATAATTACACTCCCCTCCTCGAGGTTTGATGTAATTACACATAGACCTCTTGTAGTTTGGAAAATTACATCTACCACTCCTGAGGTTTGCTTCTGTCTAACAAAGAAGTCCGTCGTTAGTCAAAATTCACTGAATTTGTTGATATTAACAAAAAAACTAAATGAAAATTGATATCTACCCTCGATTGACTTATTATAACTTTATTGCAGGTCAAACAATTTTTTTCCAACTAAGCTACTCTTATAACGGTGAAGATATATCTCCTCATATGTATTAACGCGTGAAGAGATATGAGGGTAATTTGGTCATAAACATATTTATTTGACCTGCAATAAATTAGCAATAAATTGATTAGGGGTAAATATTGATTTTTTTTCCATTTTGTTTTTGCTAATATCAACAAACTTAGTGAATTTTGACTAACGGGGGGACTTATTTGTTAGATTGAAGCAAACTTCAGGAGTGCTAGATGTAATTTCTCAAATCACAGAGGGTCGACTTGGAATTATACCAGACCTCAGGGGAGGGGGCTGTAATTATCCCTAAATGACATGTGAGAAGAGGAGTTAGAATGGACATCTTTGGTGATAAGGAGATTAAGGGTAAAAGACAACATAAAATGACCTATTTATAGTAAGGAAAAATAAGTAATCTTTCACCAAGTACCTTAATATATATTACCTATTTATACTTCATTGCAGGCGTGGAATGAAGGTTCTGTCTGGTAACTGTTTCAAGCTACAAAATATTACAAAAAATTATGAAAAATATAACATTTTAGGTAGCATCCTTTGGTCGTTTTTCATTCTCTTAGTTTCCTTTGAAGCCTTCATTCGAAATTAGAAGAAATAAATAGAAAAGAACATTAATTGAAGAATTGGTTTGTTATTAAATTATCCAAGTCTTAAGTCACCAGATTAAGTTTAAAGACTGTGTTTTCAACTAGTATAAAATGTTTTGTCTTATAGCAAAATACTTAACCACTCAACTTCTTAGGTTTCACCAAATCTTTATCCAATTTTCCATCATCTTGAATCTTACTCACGACTGGTACCTCACTTCAACATATAGAGCTCATTGGCCTAGACATGTAAATGCCTCATAGTGTAGCTTCAAAACTTGGAGTAGAATGGTCCTAGGCATGGTTATTAAAGGTCCAAAAAGCGTGCGAGGCATAAGCCCAACACCATTGTCAAAAAGTGGCACTGGGCTTTGCTACGGCGGCGAAAAGGTGCCCCTTCTGCGAACACCGAAAGAAAATGGGTCTAAACCCAATTGGGTGACGTGGATGGTGCCGGGGACCAGGGGCAGTGGAGGGTGAGTATACGCGCAAAGAGGCACAGGGGCGGGCCGAGGGTGCAGGCCCCGCGAAGGAGGGCGTCAGATGGCAAATGGTAGGGGTGAGGGGTATGCGGAAGCAGTGCCAACACTAGGGTTTTGAGTGGCAACGCCAATCTAGGACATTGGTGGCAACGACATAGAATTAGGGTTTCGGGAGGGAAGAGCTCGTCTCTCTCTTTCTATCTTTCTTTTTTCTGTTTGAAATGAGAAAAGGAAAAAAACAAGGTGAAAAAAAAAAGAAAAAGAAATATATATATATATTTCTAGGCTTGCTCAAGTCTAATCTTTTAACTTATTATTCTTTAAAGAAAGTAATAGAAAAATATAAAACAAAAACAAAAGAGTAACAGAAAATCCTTGGTTATCTTCTACATAGTTCTTTTATGGTATAATGATTAATGTCATTTCTAGTGTTTATAATTTTGATTGTTTGTTTGACATTGATGTTAAAAGGTAGTTAATGTATGAATATATAATTTATTTAAACAAATACTCATCATGCTTTAAAAATGCTCTGCGCCCTGGCTCTAGGGCACCAACTATGGTTTTATGTCCAATTGGGCCCACTGGGCAAGTTCCTCCTACAGACTCTCTTTATTTGTATGCAAATTGTCGTTTACCCTTCACTTTTATTTTTTTTCGCTTAACGTTTATAAATAATGTTGAGTTAACATGTCCATTTTATATCGTTTCTCAAACTTCATTTAATGATGTCTATATGTATTGTTTTCATATTTTTTTATTGTCCTAAGACTCTAACTGACTATCCAAGTCTCGTTTTTTTTCCCAATTACAAATAAAACTATATATTTTGCACCCATTGGGGTTTTTTCCCCAAATGTTATGATGAACTCGGAGAGCCTTAGGCACTATAACAAGGACTTATATCGCAAATTAATACTCGATGATCACCTCTTGTGGCATGTTTACGAGTTTTCTACAAATATGATATATGGCTCGATGGGGTGTGATGTAGGATATGTATCAATAACTTACAAGATAATACTCCAATCTCACTATTTCTTATCAGGGCATTAATTTAAAAGAACGTCAAATCTGACTAGTTTTATTTCAACAGGATGTGATGTGGTAGACGTCTCAATTTCTTAGGATTTAGACCAATGCCCCCAACTCTTTTTGTAATAACAAAATAGGTCAAGATCTGCTTCGTTTGTATTTGGGTTGCACCAACCTTGTTGGAGCTCCAACCTGGCGTGAACCTGAGTATATATGGATTCATGATGACCATGTGATCATTTTTCGGTCAATGGCTCATATGAAATCATATAACTTGAGATATCTATAAATATTAGCAACAATGGTGAAGGCAACAATTTGACTTACCCCTATTAAAATTTAATTAATTAGTTTGGTTAATAAAAATATTAAATTCATAAAGAAATTTAAATTACTATAGTAATCGTTGCAAATTAAATATGTACAATAATATAAGCACAACTAATTCTTACAACTATTACTCTAACAACAAGGGAGTGATTTGAAATTTACAAGTAATAAATTTCTCGATCTCTTAATAACATATTTATCCGTTTTTAGAAATTAAAAACTTACATTTATATAATCATAAATTTCAAAAAAAGAATCATGATCAATTTTTATATCTGAGCTTATCTATTTATCCTGAGAGATTTAAATAAAAAAATACCAAATAAAATAATGAACAAAACTAATTTAAAATTTTTGAATAATTCGATCATTTCGCACATTCTTTAAGGCTTCCTCTACAAGAATCGAAAAAATGATTTGGAAAAACTAAAATTTATTTTATCTAATAAATAACAATGAATAACAAAACTATCAAAAAAACAAGTTAATCGAAAGTCAAAATAGATAAATTGAAAACAATAAGTAAAAACATAAAGCAAGAGGATATTGAGAAGAATTATAATTTGGTGTTGAGAAAATCAAAAGATCGAGCAAATTTTTCTTCTCAGCGTAGTTCCAACTAGTGGAGAGAGACTAAAAAGTGGGGATCTTGAAGAAATTCTCTTTTAAATAAGTTAATGTGAATTTCGATTATTACTATTTTTTTAATGTGTTAACAAGTTTAGGCATAGGGCTTACTTGCAGCAGACTTGTGGAGTTCAGCATCCTACATCCTTGAGCTGGGCTATTTGGGCCCCTCTTTGGGCCAGTCAACTTTTAGGGGCATCATATAGTCCCCCACTCTAATAAGGTCTGGGTAGAGGGGGGCGGGTTTAAGACCACCTTATTAGAGTAGCATCTTCAGAAAGGGTTTCGACTGGGTGAGGGAACAATGAACCTCCTGTCAATACGTCCTCGAGTATTAGAATAGGTAATTATAACCTGCTGGCGCCATAATGGAGCACAGGCGTGGGTTTCCAGGGTGCATAGGTGCGGATTTCCAAGCAATTTCTCATGGAATAGTCATCTTTCCTTTTGCAGCCTACTATTTTCTCCCCATAAGTTTTCTTGCCCTCTTGTGGTTATTCCTTGATTTCTTTATTCCCCAATTTTTGCTTATGGTTTTGAAAAAATGTCTCCAGAACAGTTGGTGAAGGTAATAGGAGAGAGTTCAAGGGTACATGGAGATGATCCCTTTGAGGCTAGGGACAGGGCTTAGGCTTGGGCTCCTCTTCTTCCGCTAGGTTACTCTGGAGGTGGAGTTTGGGAACCTCCAACTACATCGTTGTTTGGTGGTTGAATCCTCCAAAGAGGAGGGGAAAGGCCTCCTGGCAGAGATTCAGTTGGCCGAGGCCGACTTGGCCAAGGAAATCGGCCATGAGTACGTGGAGCAGTATATCTCCACCTTCTGGGAGTTTGATGTTTAGGTGCTACGAAGAGAGACGGATGTCACCCATTCTTTTCGTTTCCTTATTCAACCGTCGCCCCACGAACTTGTGTTTTTTCTTGGCCTAAGTGCATAGGGTTCTTTGTTTCCCATTTTTACGCTGGGAGGGGAAAGGCCTCCTGGCAGAGATTCAGTTGGCCGAGGCCGACTTGGCCAAGGAAATCGGCCATGAGTACGTGGAGCAGTATATCTCCACCTTCTGGGAGTTCGATGTTTGGGTGCTACGAAGAGAGACGGATGTCACCCATTCTTTCCGTTTCCTTATTCAACCGTCGCCCCGCGAACTTGTGTTTTTTCTTGGCCTAAGTGCATAGGGTTCTTTGTTTCCCATTTTTACGCTAAGGTTGCCCCCACATTTAGGGCGCCTTTGAACAAACTTACTCCCAAGTCCTTCATCCCGCTAGCTAGCTATGCCCTCAGGCTTAAATTGTATAAGAGAACTCAGGCAGGAATTTTCATTTCTTCTTTGTTAAAAGAGTCCAAGTCGATCCTTTGCCATTTCCCTCCCGTTATTGGGTTTATTTTGTGTTCGTCCACCAACTTCCCAGGAAATGGAAATGAGGGATTTGTGGTAGGACCCGTGGCACCCCCTCGGACCACTTATCCAAAGATTCCCACGTGGCCCGCAACTCACTGGTCTTGGACTCTCGGAGAAACTTAATAGGGTCATTATGGATGGGCATTCGCACTGGCCCTCATCACGGGCCTGTTTGGAGATTGTATAAAATTTGCCCATAATGTGATCGTGTTCATTGGCGAGATACAAATGGACGTCTCACTGTTGCATCGCTATATTATATATTACACCCGCCGAGACCCAAGGTAGGCTGGACTTCACTACTGTCGGGCTCACTGAAGATCCCTAGACATACATTCATATTATGGCTCGCTATATTAGGGAAACTATCCACGGTAGATAAACCGTGGTTGTCTTATCTTGGCACCTGTGTTCTTTGTGATGAAGATGCAATAGAAACACATACACACTTATTTTTTCGATATCGTTATGCTAGACAATGTCTCATAGCTGTGAGACATGATGTTCGATTCACATGGCCGAATCCAGACTAGCTTCACGTGGAGTGGGCTACTGGGAAGTTGAGAGGGAAACACATCATCAATTTATCCTACCGCCTACCATGCACTACTCGTTGCATATGTCTATCATATCTGGAGAGGGCGGAACTTGCGCCGCTTTGAGCATGTTGATCGACCACCAAGCACCATCGCTGCCATCATAGTGGACGACGTTAGACAGAGAATCATTAGTGCTAATTTATTACACTCTGTTAGTACCTCTGCATTATATAGACTATGGCGTATCCCATGGTCTGTTATAAGAGAAATCGATATTTGACTGTTGTACTGTACGCATGTACAACTTACATTTGCCCAAAAAAATGGAAATGAGGGTATGTTTTGTTGTTTCTTGTCTGGTGGGACTTCCACCACGAGTGGAGGGTTGAACCAAGAGTCCTATAACTATAGAGTGTTGTTGGACACGATCTTCCTATCCCACTTCCGCTTAAACCAAAGGGATGTCCCTCTAGAGGAGCCCCTGGGTGTAAATTAGGCATCCTTTTAAGTTTCTCGTGATTGTTTGTTTAAGTGTTATCTTCCAACCTGGTTTCTTTATTTTGCAAAGGATATGAATCTTCAAAAGGGAGCCTCGGTAGGCGCTTAACCTCTATTCAAAGTTGTCGGGAGGTACCTTAGCATCCAATGGGAAATGCTCGGTTGAGTCTTCTCATGGGGTCTCGAAGCGGGCTAAAGGGAGCTCCAGCCACCCGCTGACCCGACGGACCAAGGGGATCATCGCTTTTAGTGTATCTGGTTCTCCCTAGTTGGGATGTTTATAAATCAAGTTCTCTGCTTTAGAAGAAGAACAAGCCTCCATTCCGGTTTCTTCGAAGCGATTCTCCTCTTGTTGATAGGCACCAAATGTCCTCCTTCTCAAATAGGGACTTAACCCAGCATCTTGCCGACCACTTATTTTAGGTATTTGTATTCCGCCTCTATGGCGTTTGCCGGTTTTGGTTTTGCTTAAGTTAATGAATATTGTTTCCCTGGATTGCTAAGATAGGCCGCCACTGTTCTGAGGAGATGTTGAGTCAATCTTAAGCATGTTCTCCTCCTCCTAAAGGGCTTCTGAGCATCTAGAAGATCGGGAGGCTTGTACCAAGCTCCTCAGAGATGACATGGCCAAGGAGTAGAAGGTCAAAGAGGAGGCACTTGGTAGGCGGTGCCAACTAGAGAAGTAATTGAAGCTGTTTAACAAACAACTACTAGCATCTACTAAAAAGCATAATGAAGTCATTCGAACAGCCAGGTCATATGCCTACTTGAACTTTCCCCGTTCGGAGATTGTGTGGGCACAGCCGCTAGGCCCCATTTATGAAGTCCACTTAGTTCAAGAGGAATTGGCCTGAAAGGCTACTGCCTTCTATGAGCATGGCTTTAATACATGCAAAACTCCCCCCCCCCCCCGACGGGGGTGGATACCTCCTTCTTCGACTTGGAGGATGCTCTCAAATCTCAATGAGGGAGGGGGGGGGGGCGTGAGTAGATGATCTTCGTTTACTTTTTAATATGTTAATTAATGAGATGACAGGTGGAACCCACAACAATAAGTTGTACACGGTAATCCAAATGAACAAAAACAGATTTTTTGAATGCCCCGTGTTGGGGATGAATGTTGAAAGTCATCTATGGCTGTTTTAACACAATTTACTTCTTATTTTTTTGTGAATGCTTTCCCCACAGGCCGGCTTAGCATGGTGGGGGCTTTTATAGCCATATGATTTTTCCAACTTCATATTCTTGTGTTGTAGCTGCTTTGGTGTATATAGTTTTGTTCTGCTCGCACTTTTGCTTTCATGTTTATATGCCCTGATGACCCCGAATAGCTTTGTGGGTATATTATTCGTCTCTTGAGGGGCTGGAGATCTGCAAAGTCTTAGAAGGGGAATGACATCTTCCTTCCGGGGGATACCTTCACAGAAGGTGGCTTGCGAGGGTACACAAGCCTCATAGGGACAACAGTTTATCTGTTGCAGATGATTGTGCCTACTTAAAATAGGGTTTCTTTGTACCTTCATGAGGCGAAGTTATTAAAAGGATGCCCACTCAAACTAGGGCTATGGTACCTGCTTAGGGTGGATCTGGTGCCTAGTTCAAATGCATGCATGGAGCAAAGCTTAGGTGCCTGCATGGAGTAGGGTTTAAATGCCTACTTGGAACAGAGCTTGCAAGGTTTGTTTAGGAGGTACCCACTCAGAACCCAAACCCACCAATGTGTGCGATGCTATGCTACTTTAATTGTGGGTATGGTTCTACTTTAATAATAGTTGTTCGTTAGATATAGTTATCTTATGATTAGTATATGATTTTTACAGTTGTAGGTTGTTGTTACATATAGAGGTCATTGCTTTCACTTAAAAAAAAAGATACACATCATTAATCATATAGTATTTTGCAATTTCAGCACAATGCAGTGCAATATTATGTGTTAGATTTATCTTGCACATGTGTCACAATTTCTTACTTCATGTAATATTACATTTACACACTTTTCTAAAACCATATTAAAAGATTCAAAGAAGATGAAAGCAACTCAAACAAGACACTGACTAAAGTCTTCCAAGGCATTGAAGCGATCAAACCAACACTAGGTGAAAAAGACCACCACATATTTCTAGAGTTATATGTATTTATGAGATTGGTCTTAGCAAAATAATTATATCCACATGTAGAAAATTAATGAAGGGCAAAAATGATTTGCCCTCCGCCCCCCCAAATTAATTGCTAAAAGTAGTATAAATACCACCTCAAACATTGTGTAAAGGACTTTTTGCTGAATAGTGAAGATTTTGCTAGCTTGAGACTGGCACATATTGGTGCTTCTGTTTTTTCCTTTTCTCTGACAGAGTACTATTGTAATTGTTTTTCCATCTCCTATACGGATTCTCCTCTTCTCTCCCTCCTAAATTATATGGAGTTCCACCCTGAGTGATTGATCAGCTGCCTTAAATCTGCCTTTCGCTGTCTTTTTCTCTGTGGAATTGTTCTTAAAAATGTCTTCTATGTGTACTTAAATCCTTGCATTGATTTCATTGTTTGCCTCTAAGAACAAATGGTTGTCAACCTCGAACGAGCATCTACATTTTGCATCGCAACTTCAACCGCAACGTCCTCAGATTCTTCGTGCATGGACCTATCAATTTGATACTGATAGATAATGATGTCCTGCCGGAACCAACTACTTCCATTTATTTTCTGTAATACCAAAAGAACAATCAAACATACATTGAAACTATGTAGCTTATTTGCATCTATCTACATCAGGTTTCTGGAAAAGTTAGCTTTTATAGGTTTTGGAGCATAAACAACTGATCTTCAACTCATTAACAGATTATATCTATCTTAGTTGCCTGAATAAAATAAAAGAAAAAACAGCAGAAAATGGGATGGGATGTTGTTGAAGCAACTCTGTGTATGTATAAACTTACATAGAAAGAAGGTAATGCCTTCGTTTTTTTAGGTCTAATGAGAACTTCATTTTCTTTACTTGCAGAGGAGATGATTAGAGGTCTTAATCAAGTATCTTGGGAGCGCGTTGATGTTAGTTTTCATAAAAGCAGACAGCGATATGTTGCGCATAATACCATTCAGGTAAGGCTTCTGCATGAGTTTATGACTTCTCCGGAATTATTCTCTAATTTCTAAATGGCATTCACTACGGGATATATCTCTCGTTACAGCATTTCACTTTAGGATGAGTATTTTATGTGATTACCTATTGGAATTGTCATGATGCTCTACCATTGAAGCACTCTGATGCAGAATCATGAGTAGATATGAACTGTTTCCTAAAACTTTTAGTTAGTGACAACATGGAATTCTTAGGAAAATCCCAGGAATGAAGATATAAGCAAAATGTTGTACTAAGAAACTTAAAGGGTATGAACAGAAAACTAAAACATCCTTCTTCTGGATTGTTGCCTGTGAATAGTATGAGTGGGTGAACAGAAACAAATAGAGCAATAACATTTATTCCCACAGAAAGAGACAATGTCGAGAAAGAAAGTCTTGCATGTAATGACGTCTCAAGTATAACGAAACCCAAAAAACAACAGGATACAGAGTTCCCTAATCGTCTTTTTAGTATGCACTCGGCTCATTCTTTCTTAGATCACTATGGAAAAGAAATTTCAGCCAAATTGCAGACATGTATACATTTTTAACTCGCCCTTTTCACAATTTAATCTTCTTGTACACCAGAATTTTCTTCCATTGATCGGGTGTAAAATGATCTACACCATCCTGTGTCAGAAGTGGACGTTTGGTGTTTTCACATCCAATTCAAACTATCATGTCGATACAATCCATACCATCTGGCATAAGAAAAACTCTCGTAAACCTGAATATATGCTGCTGTAGCCATCTAACTTTATGTACATTGAACTGACGTAATCTAATCCACATTGTTGGTGTTTTCACATCTAGCTTATATTGTTGTGCTGACGTGGTATAACCCACACCTTATTGGTGGTTTCACACCTCGTTCATACAATAACAACATTTTTGCACCTGAAGAAATTTGTAGCTTGTTGTTGTGTATATTAAGATCAAGTAGAATGCATACGACGCTCCTTACACCTATACTCTGTATATATATATATATATTTGGTAATTTCTTGGAACAATTAGTCATAATTTTTCTGCACTTGCAATTTTTTCTTCAATTCCTAATACCTTCTACACATTGTTGGTTCAGGTGAAGAGCTACTGGTTAAATTCAGATGGTGCTGATGTGGTTCAACATATGATAGACAACTTCCTTCTGTAGCTTTCTGTACTTCAACATTTGATGTATCACTTCCTCCTGTATGTAGCTCTATGTACATGGATTCTTTTTCCACTTTGTAATTTATCAAGCATGAATATGTTATTAACCTCCTTTTCTTGTGTATATTTTTCTCAATTTTGGTAAGTTTTCGGTATTGTTCTTCGACAAACGAACTGTGTAATTGTCTCAACATTTATATTACTATAGAATGTCGATATTATTCCGTATATACCGTTTAGAAATGGTAATTAACAAATATCATCTGATGTGATATTTTCAGTTTGCGGGGAAGAACGTCGATTATATGAAATGTAAGTCTTTGTTTGGTGGATTTTTATATTAAACTGCTTAAAATTTCTTATAAAATTTAAATATCTTATTTTAAAATTTCTTAAGCTCTTTAGGGGCAGGAAAGAAGTTACCAAATTAAAGTTTATAAGTTCTCAAATATATAAAAATATTTAAAAAGTTTATAAGTTTGCACAAAAAAAAAAGTATTAAAAATAACAAAAATTGATAATAATATAAATAAAAAAGGTGCTTATAAAAAGGCAGATCAAACAACTTACCAAAAAGAATCACTTTTTCCAGTTCTTATCTGGAATTCATAAATCAATGAATTACATCTTTTTGTTTTAAGGGTAAATTACACAGAACCCTTTGAAGTTTGATTTAACCATATAAATAATTTTTATTATTTTAAAAAATTATCGATATTTTCTCTTATAATATGAAATTTTTTTTATTGAAATATTATTTTTTTTTATATTGGGATGGACACTATTAGAAAAAGTAATGTAAAAATATATTATTGGACAAACGTTACTATAAAATACAATAATTTTTTTAAAAAAATATAAAGAAAATTATAATTCAAGATTCAAAGAGCATTTTCAGAAATTCAATAAAATTTGATAAAACTCTAATAAAAGTAATTAATTGTTGGACGAATATTATTATCAAGGAATAACAATAGTTTTTTTAATAATTAAAAATATTTATAATTATATCAAATATAAAAAAAGCTCAACATAATTTATTCTTTTATATATATATATAGTGTATATTTATACACGTGACAAAAATAAGTTGGATGAGACAAATCACATACATGCGCACATGATACTTTCCTCGTTATTCTCCCTTAACAATAACAATGAGTTTTCTGAGATCTGTTCAAATTTCGATGGAATTATTCATTTTTATAGCTTATTATTAGTGCATTTAGATCAAATCAGCTTGAAATTGGATCCTATAAGTCACAAAAATAATAAATTTGTCATGGAAATATCACATAGTTTAAGTGACTATTTTCTTGATCTAGAGATCACTCACTAATTCTACATGATATGGGATTAATCTCTTAAAAATTGTATTAAGATTTATATTTTTAGTTTAATTTTAAATTGCAGACAGCTCTAAACTCGTATTACTTTCATTTCATATTATATTATGATTCGGTATTGACATTTACAAAATTTTAATATATATGGACTCATTGTGATTATTTAATTATTTTTATGTATGTGTTCATGTGAAAATAGTAAAATCTATAAATAATCACTCGTCATATTCCAGGTACAACGTGTGCTGTCCTAACTCAATTTCAAATTGCATATACAGTTCCGGTCTCATGTTATTCATTTCGGGTCATATTATGACTCAACTCTAGTACCTCCAAAGTTCTAATATATGTGGACTCATTATAACCATTTGGTAAGATTAAAGAAAACATATAAATAGTCGCACTGCATACCTTAAATACAAGTTTTATTGTCATAGCATTTCTTATGACCGTAGATATTTTTTTGTTACAAATCTATCTGATTTATGTATTGAAAGACTATTACAGAGACCTTCTCGGAGTGATTCTGATGATTTCTTATCTTATAAATCTTTATATTTGAGGCAGATCTTGATCATTTAAAAAGCAATATCTAAGTTCATCACTTAAAATACCAAATAAATTAAAAATAGTAACAACAACATGAAGTTAATTGTATATAAGAAACTTAGGTAGTGGTTGCCAAAGCTTTTTAGAAGCATTTTTAGCTTCTAGCTCCAAAAGGAAAAAATGAAATACAATTGAAGTGTTTGTGTGGCTAATTTTTGCTGCTGAAACTATTAAAATAAGCACTTTTCGATCAAAAGAAGTACTTTAGGGGATGCTTCAAACTGCCCTTATAAATAATTTTTATTTATTTTCAAAAAATTGCACATCTAAAGCTGATATTAAAAATTTCAACTAATTACTGACCTATTATAAGCCAAACAATCTTTTTTAACTAATCTACCCTTAAAACGGTGAAGACACATGCATTAAAGCATGCAGACATATCAAGCTAATAAATTAATAATATGTTATTTTTGAGGTAAACATAGTTTTTTTTTTCAATATTTTTGTTAATATCAACGAATTCGATAAGTTTTGATTAACGAATGGACTATTTGTTAGACGAAAGCAAACCTTAAAAGTGCTAAATATAATTCTTTAAATCATAGAAAATTTATATACAATTATACCAAATTTTAAAAAAGAAAACTGTAAATATCCCTATTAATAATCCCAATTTAAAAAGTTAATTAATATTAAAAGTCAACAAAAGGGACATGGACGGATGGATGGATATAGTTTAATGGACAGGATCCCACTGCCACATCATTATTAGCTCATCATTTCCTAGTACTGATGACAGGAAGTTGTGTGGATAAGCATATATCTAAACTATATATGTATATTATATACATATCTATTAACTTATATATAGATACTTATATATATACACACACAATACCGTAGAAAAATAAAAGAAAAAGAGAAAAGAGAGATACGGTAGCCAGAGAGAGAGGGAGAAGAGAGAGGCAGAGTCATAATCCATATCATGATACCCCCGTTTTTAAGGATCGTTCTTTGCACTGAATTACCAAAATACTCCTGGAGATTTTAATGCTATATATATACTTTGTTGCCTGCTCTCGGTGGGAGTACTTGTATTTTGGCTGAAAACTCAACTACCCGTCTATCTCTCTCTGTAAGTTCTTTCTCAGCCTTCTGTCATCAATATGTATAATCTAGATGTAATAGGAACATGTTTTCAGATGAATACGTGCACGACTGTGAACCAAGTGTGTGTTTTTTTGATAATTTATGCAAAGGTTTTAGTTAGATGTATGTTTTAATGTGTGTTTGGGAAGAGAGAGCTGTTTGGTGATGGGTTTATAATCAAGTGGTGATGGGGTTTTCAAAGATTTAGTTTTGATGGACAAATTTTTGTTTTTATGCGTGATGATGGGCCACTGCGTGAATTTTGTTGGAAAATTATTGTCAGAAATTGATGGTTTACATGTTGGTTTCTGATTCCGGCTGCAGAGGTTCTGTTTGCTTGAGAAGATTGAAATGAAGAGTGCCAAGTTCTTGTTGCTGCTTATTTCTCTCAATGTTGTCTCTAATTTAGTGGTAAAGATACTATCTTTCAGCTCATATGATTGATTTATCTGTAATATGTATGTATGTTTCCTGCTGGGACTTATGTTACTTTTGTGTGGGATTATGAACCGAATAAAAATGAGAGTAGATGGCTGCGCCACCTACATGTCCCGCGCATCTTGGAAGTGATTGTGCTACTGATGAGTGGAAAGGGGAGTTCTTCCCAGGCATTCCGAAGATCAAGTATGAGGTAAATTTTTTAATGTTTTTCTGCTATTCCTGATAACAAATTCCTTGGTTGAAGAAAACAAAAGGAAAATAGTTATCATATTGAAATTCCTGGGTTGAAGAAAAATGGGATATAGTTTGTATGATGATTTCGTTCCTTTTATAATGTAGGGTCCTTCTAGTAAGAATCCTCTTGCTTTTAAGTGGTATAATGCTGAAGAGGAGATTCTTGGAAAAAAAATGAAGGTGAGCTTTTATTCAATCGTGTTGTGTGGTTTCAAGTAATCCAGGATAATATGGGAAGATATATGAACCCCCTGATTTATTATAGGATTGGATGAGGTTCAGCGTTGCATTTTGGCATACATTCCGTGGAACAGGTGGCGATCCATTTGGTGCACCCACAAAGATGTGGCCATGGGAAGATGGCACTAATTCCTTGGCAATGGCAAAAAGAAGAAGTACGGTTCTCCGAAAAATTTTGGTTCCTGGATGTTATTATTTGAAATAATGTTGTTACTTGAAATTTCTGGCTTGATGATTCAGTGAGGGCAAACTTTGAGTTTATTGAAAAGCTTGGCGTAGACAGATGGTGTTTCCATGACAAGGATATTGCTCCAGATGGTAAAACAATTGAGGTCAGTGAATACACAATAGTTACATTAGTTTCATAGATTTTGTACTACTTGGGGCTCATCTTTACCAATCAAGGCAGTCAGTGGTCGTTTGCAGTATTTCCAAAATAAAATGGAAATGGTACTCTAGTGTTCTAGTGGTATTTTATTAGTTTAAATAGCTCTAATTTTCATTACTTAGAATCTGATATTTATTTGTTTTCCTTGTAGGAAACCAACGCAAACCTGGATGAAGTGGTAGCTCTTGCCAAAGAACTTCAGGTAATTTATGCCAATGAAGACAATTGTTTTTCAAAAGATATGAACGAGAAATCTAAGATGTATTACAAAAGAATTTATGCCAATGAAGAGAATTGTCTTTCATTTGGGAGTTTCTGTACAGAAGAATACATGATTCTATTACTACTTGTACGATGGTCATCTCTACTCTCTCTTTGTGTTAACATCAGGGGACAAAGATTCGTCCTTTGTGGGGTACAGCTCAGTTATTCCACCACCCCAGATACATGCATGGTGGTGCAACTAGGTAACTCATTTTATATCTCTGACTTAATGTGATGATCCATAAACTTTTACACTGCGGGACTGATGTTCTGATTTGTTGGTTTACAGCTCTGAACTAGGAGTATATTTATATGCTGCAGCACAAGTCAAGAAAGCCATGGAGGTTGGTGGTTGATTGATCTGGTCATGTTCTCTTTCTAGAAAACATTAGATGCATGTTCGGTGGCTTGCCTTCTCTTTTTTTCTCTGTATTATGTTTCACATTCCACTTTGTGCATATAGGTTACACATTATCTAGGTGGAGAAAATTATGTCTTCTGGGGTGGACGTGAAGGTTATCAGTCTCTTTTGAACACAGATATGGAAAGAGAGCTCAATCACATGGTAAGATTATTTTGTTACTTGTGCTTTCTGCATCCTTTTCATAATCATGTTTCTTTATATTGAGTTAACGTTTCGGAGAAATATAATTATAATAAGTTGGTAGAATTTTTCTTCTTAAAATATGATTAGAACTGTTGTGGCCTAATGTAAGATGAAGCATGTTTATTTTTGTAATACGAAGTAATTGATTATATTATGTGAGTGAGGATGCATGCTCAAATATGGGTGTTTTTGGTGAAACAATGTGCCCTCACTATGTTCGTAATTTGTCTTTCGCAATTTTTTTTGGAACTATATGGTTACGTTATCGTTGCAGGCAAGTTTTCTTGAAGCTGCAGCTGCCTATAAGAAGAAAATTGGATTCAACGGTACTTTTCTTCTCTACTTTGTGTAGGCCATGAGTAACATTTTCTATGAGTTGAAAGATAATACAAATCGTAACACAGATTGACATAATGCTTTGCAAGAGATCATATACATTTCTATTATTCAAATGTTCTCTGTTTCTCATTTCAGTCCTTTGTGATTCATTATTGTTGATGATACACTGTCTAAACAAGGCTCACCTTTTTTCTTTCTTCTATTGTTTTATAGTGATTTATCCTTTTTTTTTCCTCTCCAGGAACACTGCTCATTGAACCTAAGCCCCAGGAACCTACAAAGCACCAGTATGTTCCTGTCAATTATTATGTTCACCATCTTTAAGTTTTCAGCCTAGTTAATGTATGTTAATCATCGCAGGTATGATTGGGATGCTGCAACAGCGGCTAACTTCCTTCGTAAATATGGATTAATCGGTAATTTTGCACTGTAATTTAAAACATGTCAGTCTTGTGTTCTCTAATGCACCCTATGACAGGAATAACTACTTGATATGTGGAATTAAATTATATGGGTGAGAAAATTTTGGTAGTGAAACTTCTTTCTTCGTGTTCTTACTTGTTTGATGATGTTTTCAAGTTTCGACACATCCAAGGAAATAAAAGGTTTTTAGTAAACTCAAGCCGGTAGACATAATTTAATCAAGAAAATTCAACTTCATTTCCGTTGGTTTGTGGGAAAATGAGATCAAAAACTGGAAAGATCCTAGTTTTTTGCTGCATCCTTGTGATGCAAAGAACATGTTGCATAGGAAATTTTGAGGCACGTCTGAAACTTGAGTTCCCGCAATGTTAGAACGTCCAATCTGAATTGTTAAATTCACATAACAGAATCATCGAAGTAAGTCAGCTATCTCCAGTTTTGCCTTCTTTTTCAAATTTAGCTGATTCACCTGTTCTTATGGCATCCTTCACCATCAAATGATCCATTACTTGTTGTTATTACTCAAGAAAATTGGTTTCCCTCATCATGAAAGATCACCTAGTTGGGTGGGAATGCAATAGACTGTGCAATTTCAGCATATGTATTTTCAATTTATTCTTTTCCTCGTCTCTTGTGCAGATGAATTTAAGCTGAACATCGAGTGCAACCATGCAACTCTATCCGGTCACAGGTTTGTTACTATCTGCTCCGGAAACTAACAAGTTAAGGAAATAGTTTGCTTTACATCATTCAGGCATTAATATATTTATTATACCTAAAAACCTTCGGGGAACTGCAGCTGTCATCATGAGCTCGAGACTGCAAGAATTAATGGTCTACTGGGGAACATTGACGCCAACACTGGCGACCCTCAAATTGGTATTTAGCTACAGGCGACTCTGCTGAGCTATCCTACTAATATCAACACCTCACGTTTTTTTATGACGACAAGTTTTAACCCTAAACTTTGGCCCTCTTGCAGGTTGGGATACCGACCAGTTTATGATGGATGTATCAGAGGCAACATTGGTTATGCTCTCCGTTATTAAAAATGTATGTCAAATCTTTGTCTTAACCGTGTATTACAGAGAAATTGACTTAAACTAAATTGATGAACCATGTTTCAACTTTTTTCCTTTTATCTCTTCATTATAGGGAGGATTGGCACCGGGTGGATTCAATTTTGATGCAAAATTGTAGGTTTCATTTCCTCCTCTGTTTTGCTTTTATCAACATAAAATGATGCATCTTAAATGCTAATTGAGCAGTTATTTAGCTCGATATATTCATGCAAGCTGGTAACTATTAAACAGGCGAAGAGAGAGCACAGATGTTGAGGACATATTTATTGCTCATATTGCTGGTATGGATACTGTTGCACGTGGGCTTCGAAATGCTGCTAAGCTACTTGCGGTAATACTCATTCCACTTCTCTTAATGCTCGAAGAAAACCTTTCTTCTCGTTAACAGAAGGGGTATCCTTGTGTTGAAGCAGGATGGTTTGTTGAGTGAGCTAGTCCGCCAGAGATACCAAAGTTTTGACACAGAATTGGGAGCCCAAATAGAGGTCTGTTTGTTTCTACCTTATGTATCGTTGTTTATTTCACGTTTCCTTCTGCTTCCGGTGGTTGACCTGGACTTGTGTTATAGGCTGGAAAAGGTGATTTTGATCTTCTTGAGAAGAAGGCAATCGAATGGGGTGAACCCACAGTTGCTTCTGCTAAACAGGTAACATGATTTGTACCAGTTCTTCCACCTTTGAACATATCATAGTGCCAGATCGATCGATAGTGTTATCTCTTGCTAAGTTTAGCGAAACGTGCTCTCAGGTCAATTCGATAAAGTTATTCCGATTTTTATCTGATATGATTTATATGGGAGTGTTGTTTACATGAATTTTGTTGGAAATGTTGCAGGAGTTGGCAGAGATGATATTCCAATCTGCATTGTAGATAGCAGCAGGATTCTATCCTTTCATTCTCTTCTTGTTCTGAGAATGAACACATTGTGATATGTAGGGGGGAAGACTACTTTGATCAATCAGCTAGGGAATGTTTATTAGAGATGTAGTGTTGGTTTCAGTATTCAGACAATTTTACATGCATCTCTCTCTCTCTCACACACACACACACACACAAGTATTTTCTTGATATTTTTTATCGAAGATAATGTAAATAATTATAATTAAAAAACGTTTTGTAATTAAAATGGTAAAAGTCACGCTTATAAAAATTAATTGCAGATGAAGCTTATTAATATTTATTCATTTTTTTTAAATCTCCTCTTGGAGAAATGTATTGTGACACTCAAAATAGGAAAACAACATAAGTTAAATCCAATCTTTTCCCAATCCATCTGATGGAATTTCACCAAATATTTGGGTGTTTATGTAACTCTATATGATTAATTTATTGTAATTTCGTCGTTTTTTGTTACGTTGATATATTGATTCAATTGATATATTATCAAGATTTGTATGTAAATTATAGCCCTCTGATACTTAAATCAAGTAGATCGTAAGAAATGTTAAAATCGGTCCTAAAACTATCAGGAAGCAAAAATTATACATGATGCACGAAGGGTGACTATTAAAGATTTTTCTAAACTATACGATTTTATCTGAACTACGGACATCGAAATGATCCAATTATCACGGTGAGTCCATATGTGTCAGAGTTTAGGATGCATTGAAACCGGGTCGGAAAAATTTTAAATTAATAAAATAGATATAAAACTTGTATATTCTGTGAGGTGTTTGATACGATTTTTATGTAATATACCCCACATTAAACATATTTTGTTTAATCCAAAGTTTTATATTTTAAAGTATTAACTTTGTCAACATTGACTTCTCATTTTGGGTTATTCTGTGATCTCATCTCCTCCCAATGAGAAAAATGAGATGGAGAGTCTCATTTTCTTTTTTCTTTTTTTTCTTTTTAGTATGTAATTAAATATGAAATAAAAGTATAACGATGATAGTTGAGGTAATATGTAAAATATGTTAGACAAAAAGAAATATTTAATAATTATAGATGACATGATATATTTTTCTTGAAAATAATAAAATATGCTTGGTATATATTTTCTTTTTTTGGAATAAAAAAATTATTCCTACAACCAAATACTACCTTGACTTGATTGAATGGAATGAGATGCATTGCATCTCACAAGCCAACACAACCATAGGTTTATTGCTGTGTTAATAATATTTACCCCTAGGGTGCAAATGAGTCGAGCCCGCTCGTTAGCTGGAGCCCGTCATATTCTTTATGTTTATGAGCTCGCGAATCACATTTTTTTTATAAATTTTATTTAAGTATGTCGATGTTATATCAAGTTTATATTCAAAATTCATCATATATTAGAATTATTAATCAATATATCTCTTATTTAAAATTTATATAATAATAAAATATGATACTTTTATATTGTATAAAAATAAGCTTAAGCAATAGTTTAGTAAGTTTTGATATATTTTTTGTAAATAAATATTTAAAATTCACTGTCAATTAGAATTATTAGTTAATATCTCATATTTTAGTTTTAGATGATATTAGAATATGGTATTTTGGTCTATAGGTTAATCAATAATTTAGTACGTTTTGATAATTTTTTGTGAGTAAATATTTAATAATATCCTTTTGTTCTGAACTTGCTTCTTGGTACAAGGGGAGGCGACTCTTCACCTTACGAGGGTGCCCTGGAACTAGGACCCAATCGACACAGAAAGGCTACTGAGCCACTAGGCTTCGTTCACTCGTGAATCAGTGAAGCTCGGGAAGTGAACTCCGAAATCAGTTACCTCGAGTTCGGGTGAGGAGGAATTGAATTTGCCTGGAGCGAGCCAGGTCTGTAATGCATATAAATTTTATCGTTACAATTTCATTACAACAGAATGCATTTATTTACTATATTTTAGAATTATTAGTCAATATCTCATATTCTAGTTTTATTTTTTTGTGAATATTTTCTTCCTGGTTCTTATTTAGATTTTGAATGTATTCCAAATGGTACAATAATCCATATCTTTTTAAAATCCTTAATTGAGCTCAAGCTCGAGCTTGAGTAAGGGAACTCAAGTTCAAGCTCAAATTAAGATTTTTGATCGAGCTCGGCTCATTTTCATCCCTATTTACTCCTATTTAAAAAGATAATGTCAGATTTTGATTTTCTCTCTGTCTTTTATATTTTTTTATTACGACGACTTCCAATGGCCTCTTATTTGTATAATTATATCGTCTCTCATCTCACTTTTCTTATCTAAGTTTATATTTTTAATCTGTTAAGTATTATTTATTCTTAATATGGTTTGCGATTCAATTGGTGCTTATTATCTGATGTATTATTAGCTCTTGTTTTATAGGAGTCTCACCGTTTTATCCTGATAAGGAGCATAACTAGAGAACAAAGGCTTTGTGACTTATAAGTCTTCAAACTCTTCTTCTGCAATCAATGTCAGACGTTTGCCAACATCATTAGCTCTTAGACGAGGACTTGGGAACAATGCCAAATGATGTGGTTCACGACCCGATGATGTTCCGTTGTTCGAGTTATTGTCCGTTCTGACTTTATATAATGTTGGAGTTTTATTATGAAAAACGTCTTGTTACGGAGAGAACTTATAAATTGCTCAAACTCTTGTCCTATTACTGACGTGGGATAATTGCCTTTCAATTATTTTATCTTTATTTATTATTTATTTCTCTCTTAATAAATCAATAAGTATTAATATAATTAAAAAAAACTTTATAATATTTATAAATTTAGAAAAATAAGTAGACACATCCACTGGGCAGATGATATTAGTATTTATAACGTGAGGACAATATACTTTCCGGGTCGGGTTTATGGGTCCACGGATAACCCGCCCTGCATTCCTTCTTCCTCCTTTCCGCATGTGCTACAATCTGTATGTAATCTCCATTGAATTTTCCGTATTATATTACAGAATAATAAGTTGTACTCCCAATTATCAAGAATCTTTCATGTAATAGGAAATTAACCACCATTACTTCTCATATTCTCAAATCAACCCCCAAAACTATTCGATCCTCTCTGTGAGTGTGAGATGCTCCCTTTTTCCTCCGCTGCTCAATTGCGATGCTCCTCTACTTAGCTTTCGCCCTATAATCATAGCCTTCATTGCGGTAGTGTAACTTTCTTCTCAATCGTTTGTAGGAAGGATAAGGAAGCGCCGATGTTTTGCTCGGATCTGATCTGGGTTTTTCGTGTTTTTTCATGTGTAGCGTTGGATTCAGCACATTGAAAGTGTAAAGAGGGAAAAATGGGAATAGTTTTTACGCGGCTGTTTTCGTCGTTGTTCGGGAACAAGGAAGCTCGGATCCTCGTTCTGGGGCTTGACAATGCTGGAAAAACCACCATTCTTTGTATGAATATTCCTCTTGGCCTTCTCATTTTATGTGTTTCGCGTCTTTGTGATGATTTTTTGTAATTTTTGTGTTTTGCAGATCGACTTCAGATGGGTGAAGTAGTCTCCACTATTCCAAGTAATTATTTCATTGTTACTTTTTCACTTTCCTCTGGAATATAATCTATGATGATCGTAAGATTGCATTTTCTTTTCAATAATTTTGGCACCTTGAGGAGAAGTTAAGATGTATATAATTTGGATCATTTACGTTTTATACCTCTTTCACGAAGTTGTTCACTGCTCCTGAGCTTATTTTCATGTGGGTTAAGATGTCACTTGACCTCATTTTTTCTTGTATCAATTTTGAAGTCGATGGATGGATTGCATATGCTGTGTATTATACCCCAACGCGGGAGAAAATGGGAACTTGTATCTCTCTTTGTTGATAAGTTTATATCTTTGCTTGGCAGCAATCGGGTTCAATGTGGAAACGGTGCAATATAACAACATAAAGTTTCAAGTTTGGGATCTAGGTACGTTTGTCCACACTTCTCAGAACAATATTCTTTAACTTGTTTGGCGTGAAGTTATTTTATTTTAATTGGATTTGCTTATTCATCCCTGATAACAAGTGAAATTTGTTGGAATATGTGGGGATTTAAGAACTTTTTAGTTTTAACTAATTGTTATCACGAGAAGTCTAAAATTTTGCCGAGGGAAAGAACTGGTCTGGATGAGTTACTCATACAGAAGGTCAGTGGAAGGTACCTTAATAATAATTATGCAGAAGACTCTTGCTTTGTGGTTACTTTTACTATTATCCCTTGTATAAAAATTATCCACCTTATTGCTAACATTTACTATGACTAATTGAGAAATAACTTGTAGATTTTCTAGTGGTCTTGTTTCCTTAAATGCTTTAGGGTTTTGAAACCACAAGTGTTTCACTATTCTTGTTGATATCAAACTTTTTAGCACTTTATAGGATCAAATGGGAAATTATTTGGCTATTTTAGTTCCTTTAGGCTTGCAATAAGGTCTATTGTCATGGTTCATTTGGATACTAGTGATTTTGCCTTTAGCTCTTAGCACGGGGAGTCTGAGGGAAGTCCTTAATCCATTATTTCCTTTTTGATTCATAATCTACCGTGAGGAACGAGAAGATTTCAGTAGGAAGCGGTCTAGCTCATTGAGGAACCACAACAGACATTTATGCTCTCACCTAGATACGGAACAAATTTATATAGGAAGTAATACAACTCAGAGGACTAAGTTAATTGACATATCTTAAACTTAAATGGTTTGAAGATGCTGAGCTTCTGAAAGGAAGGTAATTTGTCCACCGTCAATCAGCATTTGTTAGTTTCTTTCTTACTTCATTTCTTAACCTTTTCCATTGAGTAATTGATCTCGAAGGAGAAAGGATAGTTGAGGATTTGATTGCTCCACTGTACAAAAAGGTCTGTTTGACAATCTTTGCTTAATATTTTGTATGATTTTTTGGGAGTGTAGTCTTGGTCAAATTGGATTAGCTGCACCAAAACATGCGTGGAGATTCTTGTTCTAGATAGGTCTTCCATGAACCAGGGCTTGTATTCTGGAAGATGGATTTTGATTGCACCAGCTCTTTAGTAGGACTACATGCTGCTCTACTGCCCTCTAGTTAAGGATTAAGCCTGAAACATGCTTCAACTCATTCTAAGCATCTTTACATGATTTATGGGGGGGATGCCAATTGCTCCATGGATGTTATTATTCGATATTTTGTCTTTATGTTTGTGGAACTGTATGGTTTGACTTCAGATTTCATACAAATAGTATCTTTAGGGAATTTAGAGAGTTTTGCTATTAGTTTTGCTCTATGCTAAAACTATATGAATATTCATGATTTGTTTCATATTATTTTTGTTGTGCCTTTTTAAGCAATTAATAATTCTACTTGTTTTGCCTCTTTGGTTTTCTGAAAGTTCTGATGTTTATCACTTATTTGTCCAAATTTCTTATGCTTTCCTCAATACTTTTTGATCTTCTATTGGCTGTTTCTTTTGCGGTTGAAGTCATTCTATGTTTATGCCTAACATAGAGGTTTTCTTTGCTAATGGCAGGTGGACAGACTAGTATCAGGTAAATTGGTTTTCTCCGTTTTCTTTGCTAGTTGTAGTGCTTATTTGTCCGGTTTAACAGTTTTTCTTGCATTTACATGACAATGATATGCCTATGCAGTTTGCTTTTAGATTTCGTGCAGTATTTTGTCATTTACAGTTTCTGGTAGGAAACTCGACCTTGTTGAATGAGATAGGATATTGACAGCCTTCTGTCTTTCTAAAACTTGCCCTTGTAACTTTGTCAATAATTTTTTCCCCTCATGTTGTTCTATCTCTTAACAAAGCATGGTTCTAAGTTTCATTCTTCAATAAGGAATTATTCCGAATTATATTGAAATATTAATCTGATGATAGGGCACAGAGAATATAAATTTAATTAATCGGCGTCAAATACTCAAAATGGCATTTTGTTTGTGTCGGTTGCATTTGTTTTCTGTTTTTTTCCTTGCTGGTACGGTTATAGTACTGGAGAAACTTAGTCAGGTTTGTCTTTCCATGACCAAATCTGTTAATCTTCTCTTTGTGCCAAGTCCAATTGGTTCTTCAACATCATAGATTCTGTTTCAGTACAAGGAGATACCTAATTACATCTGGATGCTGGTTTATCATTTCTTTGTTTTCGCCGTAGGATTTGTATGCTTCTGTCAAAATGAATGAGGGGAAACTTTAGCACAATCCTTCAACTCTGTCCAGATAATTCTTTTCCCGATTTCTTTTGACTTCTGTGGAAGCAAACTGAGAATCAAACCCTACTGTTTCTCTGAAAGTGTGTTTCCCGATTTATTTCTTTCATGCATTCTAGAACAATCAATAAGTTTTACATTCTCTTTTCACCACTAACCTATAATTACACAGATTATTTTCAAAGTGAAGCAACATATGGAGCTAGATATCCAGAGAAACAAGGTTTCAGGAAAAAGCATTCTGAATTTCTTTTTTCATATTCAGAATTAAAAAGACATTCTGGATGTTATTCTCATAACAGTTGACATCTTCTCATATGTTTTAGGCAGTGAAATTGGTATAGCAGTTGTATCTGGTCATATCTTTATTGGGACTTCTTCACTTATACCAGAAGTAATCTAGAGCTAAGAGTTATGCTTATTCTGAATATTCACTTAATCTTTGCTATGATGATATGTACATTGATTAGGCCTTGCACTGAGATGCATTTGTTTTTATAGCAGCTTCTTTTGGCCGACACTCATTTTATGCTTGTTTATTTGTTGAGCTACTCAGGCCATACTGGAGGTGCTACTTTCCCAATACTCAAGCTATAATATATGTTGTTGATTCAAGCGATACTGACAGGCTGGTGGTTGCCAAAGAAGAATTTCATGCAATATTGGAGGTGCTCCTGCTTTTATGTGTCAATTGTTTAGTTTTTTGCTCTTTGTCTTTTGGTAATTGAATAATAAGCAATTTCAACAAACCAAAGAAGGATTCACCAGGAAAGATTTGCAACGGAATGCTGTTGTGAGGAATGGTTCCAGATCAAGCCCCAACACTCATTTAACCAGGCTATGTGCAGCCATGTTTTTACATTTTAAGAATCTTAAGAATGTTATTTCCGTCATCTATGCAGTAACTCTACGGACTTCTAAGATTTGTTGTTCATCTTCCTAGTTGCTCTATTAAACATTTAAGGTTATAACAAGTTGTCTGGAGACAGTAGACATAATTCTGGTTCACTACAAGCAGTCAGCATGGTCTGGACTTCGGAGTTTCTAAAGGCCTGTTCCTTACATGAACCCTTAAGTAGGTCCCCTGGATACAGTAGTTAAACTTTTGAGCCTAGGTTTTCTGAACTTGCTCTACATTGTTCTTCTCACGATCTATGATTTGATGGGTATAATAATTTTTATTGGTTCCTGTGCCAAACTTGTAGTATTCAGTTCCATGCTTTACTACAGCTGTCCAAACCTATACTTGCATGCACTTTTCTTTTTCTGACATTTACTTGGAATATAAATGGTTTCTTTTCAGGAGGAAGAGCTGAAAGGTGCTGTTGTCCTCTTATTTGCAAACAAACAGGTTTGCGTATTTTCATGTTATTTTCTCTCTTGAAATATTAAATGTACCTAAGTAATATGTTTAATTGTCAACAATGCTGCATTCCTTACTCAGAACTACCACAGAATATATCATAGGCATTCATGTAGTAAAACCACTTTTCTAATTGCTATCTGGTTTACAGGATCTTCCTGGGGCGCTCGATGATGCTGCGATAACTGAGGCCTTAGAGTTGCACAAGATCAAGAACCGCCAATGGGCGATTTTTAAAACTTCTGCAATAAAAGGAGAAGGCCTGTTTGAGGGCTTGGACTGGTAAGCTCATTAACTATTACATTGGTGATCATGATGTTTGCTTACGCTTAAAATAATTACTTGTTCATGTGCTTAGATATGCTACTCTTAACATGTTACCCGTATCCACTCATTTCTTTCCTTGAATTGAACAGTATCGTCTCTAATACACATGCAGTCTCTTGATTCGCTTAAAATGATTGACGATTTGTCTATCAACCACTAATTCATTGACGAGATCATTAGTCATTATCTGTTTCTATAAGATCAACTACTGCAGCCATTGTTTCCCAAACATATGGAACTGATATTCACATCACTGCTCTCTGACCTATCCTCTGCCTGCATCTTGAATTGAATAGGTTGAGTAATACACTTAAAGCTGGAGGTGGTTAGATTTGGCCAAGAATCAGAATCAGATGATTGTTGTGATTGAGTCAAATGCTGATCTCTAAGAAAAAGTCTGACGATTACTGGTTATGGTTTGTCTTTGAGTAGTATTTTAGGAGATTCCCTTGTTACATTTTTCTGGAACAGACGAGTGGATATAAAATTACATTTTCAAAGTTTACCAACATTACTAATATCTTATTTTTACGGTGATGTTTCCTTTCATACATTTATTCATTGGAAATACAATGAAATTATATCTTCCCTGCATATTGTTATTGGGCTTTTTCTTACACTGCAACATACTACTGATAACAAACCAGTGTGTGCCTAGCTCATGTATTTAAAGAAAATATTTGTAAGTTCCCAACATATTGTTATTTGTTTTAAAGAAAATATACGTTCAATAATCAAATTATTTGAAATAAAGAGCCTAGCTCATGTATTTATAGCTAGGTTTATAAAGAAAATGTGAATTATACTTAGACTTTCTTTCAAAATATAAAATTATATTTTTTTTAAAATAAATTTTGAAATTACACTAACACAATTTCTGAAAATGCATTACTTACACTCTACCCTTATTTCGTAGGGTTTGGATGAAAAATACTGTTTAGTAAATAATTACATAAAACTTTTAATTTTATCCCTTATTTGATATTTTCATATAATAATTTTATATTTGTAAGCAGAAACATGTATTGATGTTAACATTAATCTATCTATCTATATATATATATATGAATTATATTTATTCTTTTATAAAGACAAAATTATATATAAAAATGTTAAATGAGGGGCAAAATTTAAAGATTTAGGTAATTCTTTTTATTTTTTTTGTTAATGTCAATATTTTTCATTAACATCCTAACGGAAGAGAATCAGGTGTAAATACAGAATTTTCGAAGAGTGTAAGTGTAATTTCAAAACTTTTTTGGGAGATGTATAATTTCACATTTTTAGGAGGGTCTAAGTATAATTAACCTTAAAAAAACAAAAAGTCTTAATCTTGTAAAGAAATATAGTCATCTTTTTTTAGGGATAATTACACTCCCCTCTCTGAGGCTTGGTGTAATTACATATGAACCATCTGTGATTTGAAAAATTACATTTAACACTCATAAAGTTTGCTCCCGTCTAATAAATTAGTCCCTGTACTAGTCAAAATTTATTGAATTTATTGATATTAATAAAAAATAAAAAAAATCTATATTTATCTCGAATTGACTTATTAAAGTTCAAATATATTTTTTTTGATCAAATTAGCCGCATACGTCTTCACGTGTTAATGCATGTGATGAGGTAAATTTTTACTGTTATAAGGGTAGTTTAGTTAAAAAAATTATTTGACGTACAATAAGTCAATCGAGGGTAAATAATCAATTCTCATTCAGTTTTTGTATTAATATCAATAAATTCAGTGAATTTTGACTAACAGATGGACTTATTCGTTAGACAGAAGCAAACCTCAGGGGTGCTAGATGTAATTTTCAAACCACATGAGGTACACGTGTAATTACACCAAACCTTAGGGGAGGAGAGTGTAATTATCCCTTTATCTATACTAATATCAAAAGAAAAACACTTCTATACTCACAAACAACGGTTAATGACACCACCACCACCAATTTTTTGTGACGCCAAAATTGCCTTTATGATAAAATAACTAACTTATTCAACCTTTTAAAATCACATTAATTAATAAATTATTATTTTGTTCCTTTCTTTTTGCTAATACTAGCCACCATGGCACGCAAATCCTGCATGCATATAATAAATAATATTTTTATTTTAAAATAATTATAAATAAAAAAGTATATAAACCACTAAAAAGAAAAAAAAAAAGAAAGAAAAAAAGCAACAAAGAAAAAAAAATCAACTTAGGGGTATTATTGATATAACAATAAAGTTGGTATTGCGGTATCATAATAGCTGTTTATGAGAGAAAATGATATTTTTTTATAGTATAGATAATGTAGTAATTTACATATTTTACTTTTATTTATAATATATTTTAAAACGTGAAAAATATATATTATATATATGTAGTAACGACGTCCCACAACGATTAGTTTTAAATAAAATAAGAGACAAACAAAACACCTTCCGCAATATACACATCTAGCACAATTGCATAATTAATTATATTTCAGTACTGAATATCGGACCAGAATAGTTTTTGACTTATAAATATTAAGGATGAAAGTTACATTTTCCTAAAACCGTCTGACAATTTTGAAGGGTCTAAAACACACGGGACTAAAGTCATTCTGCCGCATGTTTTTTCTTAGTTAAACCAGTTCAAGGTGGGAAATTTTTTCGGGGTTCTTGTCCCTTCTTTTTCAAAAATAAAAAATAGTTAAATTTATAATGGGGGAGTACTAACTCCCTGATATCACCTGAAAAATCATGAAGAAAGAGTTCCGCTGCATGTTTATTTATTCTTATTCTTGCGGAAGAAACTGAGTTGTAGGCCAAGGGGACATTATCCGGAAATCAGATGTTGAAAGCTGAGGCGTAGGCTGTGTGACAATGTAGACCACTCCGTTACTTGGTAGACCATAAATTTCGGGAATCTCTGTCCTATACACGTGAATGCTATGCATGTGAAAAACGGTCTCTACTCTCTAATCCATATGAATTCTTCCACATCACCAATTTTGCATCACACCTTACGATAAAATATAGGGATAATTATAATTTTTTTTTTTTAAATTTGATATAATTATATATATGATGAGGGTAATTTATTAAAGAACCAAAATGCCCCTATGTTTAAAGGAATTTACCACTAATGGCAAGATCCGCTCATGAAGACACGAGTCTGGTCACCCGACCCGACCCGCCTGACCCGGATCCACGGAACCCGCCCGCTTGCCTAGCCGTCGGATCACCTGACGTCAGATCATCCAAATGATGCCACGTGGCGCTCAACCATGTTGTACCGCACCACTATAAATACTGGTATTTATGAATATTTCAGCAGGTGCATTTTATTGTGTTTTCTTGATCTCATTTGTCCTCTCTTGATCGCATTCGACCCTTTTTTCTAATTTAGGCATCGGAGGGCCTTAACTGGGGGCTACCCAACAAGCCTAACGTTCGTTCTGTTATCATGATCTACTAGTAGGGAGTTCGAGAAGGGATTCAGCGAGCCGACCCCAGGTCCCTTGACCCGATCCCAAAGTTGTGCGACCTACATCAATATAGACCTCTTGTGGTTTAAAAATTATATTTAACATTCTTGAGATTTGTTTCCGCCTAACAAATAAGTCCCTTCATTAGTCAAAATTCACCGAATTTAATGATACTAACAAAAATACAAATAAAAAAAAATCTATATTTACCCGTTAATGTATATGAGAAATTATATCTTCACAGTTATAAGGGTAGTTTAATTATAAACAAATTGTTTGACCTGTAATAAGTTAGTAATTAGTCAATCGAGGGTAGGTATTAATTTTCATTCAGTTTTTTTTTTGTTAATATCAGTAAGTTCAGTGAATTTTGACTAACGAAGGAACTTATTTGTTGGATGGAAGCAAACACCACGAGTGCTAAATGTAATTTCTCAGACCACAAAAGATTTATGTGTAATTACACCAAATCTCAAAAAAAGGGTGTGTAATTCTCCCTAAAATATAATATCAATGACAAGATCTTATCACCAAAATATTAAGTTATAATAATTTTAATTTTATCAGATTATAATTTTTGACAAAAAGTATATACAAAGTTGTTATCATAGGTAATTAACGACACATTTGTAGTGAATGTTTTATCACAAAATAAATGTAATAACAATTAATAATTATTATCGAAATACATGTATCACTAACTATTTTTAGTGACAACTTTATATGGAATTTTTTGTCACTAATTATTGCTAACGATGATTTTTATACAATAAATACCATCGTTAGAATTTTGAAATTCATTATTCCGATAAACTAAAATAATTAAAATATCAAAATTATCACATGAAACTTTTTTCCCGTTAATCTTCTCTTTGATGTAGTGACATTTTTCCTTTTGAAAATGAAGAATAAATTCAAAATTAATCCTTTTCTTTTTTGTGTTTGAATTTGTTGACATGCTCTCTATTGTATTTTCTATTTAAGAGCAAACACATTCATTTCTTTCAACTTTTCTTTCCCAAAAAGTTGGAGTTCTTTTGGGGGAAAAATAGGTTTGAGTTCTTGGAGATATATTTGATATTATTTTTAAGAGATGGTGGGAAAGTATTAAATTTAAATGAAAATGTGTTCATATTATTTGTTAATTTGAAAAGTGATGCATTGATAGTATGAAAAGATTTTTAACTAATTTGATGGGATATATTGGAACTAGCAATAAGACGCCCTCAATACGATACCCGTGAAAAGATTAAATATTATAAATTAAATGCATATCATCATAATCAAAAAATAACTTAAAAAAAATATATTCGAATTTCTGATTAGTAAAATTGTACTTTATCGAGATTCTCAACAACGTCTCTTTCCTTCACTCTAAAGCGTTTAGAACTTTGGACGGTGTCCAGTTTCTTCTACATGTGGAGGTTCATAAAAGTGGAGAACCAAAAGTTACATGATAAATAAGAAAATAGAATTAAATATTAAAAAATAAATTAGCAGACCAAAATTAGATGAGATATCAAAAGGCCCGTCTCTCTTAATAATATAGTACATATATATATGTAGCATTAGGATCTTAAAATTTTGAATGGATCAACTTTAAATTAATTTGAAAAATACTTCCAAAAGTACCAAATATTGCTATATTTTTATAAACAAGATTGATTGATTGCATCAGCTGATTGTATAATTACCATTTTCATAAAAAAATAGCTATTTCTGATGAGAGGTTTATTGCAATTAGAGTGTTAGTTAAATAGATAGTGGTGTCTAATATGTGGTATTTGACAAAACATGTTTAGGGTAGATGGCACTCTCACCTCCCAAAAGTTCCACGTTTTGACTCATAAACCCCTCGAACTCATGAACGACACGTTGCCCCAACGTTATCGGCTGAGGCCGCTTTGCGGCAGTCGTTTTCCTCACCGGCAGCCTGCCTACGTATGGTACACATCACATGTAACACATGAAGTACAACTATTCTTGTTCACACTTGTCGCAGGCTTTGACATATACATTTATCACATGACAATTAAATTATTTTTGCACTCTTACATTTCAGTGCTATTTTGTGTGTCAGTAGTTAAAACATCAAAACCATTTGAGACCAATCATGTTTATGCTCCCTGACAAAATATTAATAATTCTCCGTTTCAGCCGTTCAAAATTTTAAATGAAGTGATCGTTTTAACATAATATCAGAACCATTTCGAATAAGATGTTTTGAATTTGAATCTCATTACCACCTATTTATGAAAGAAATATTTCACGTGCAAAGTTTGTACGTGAGAGAGGCATGTTAAGATATTAAATATCGAAATCTGGATTTTTGCATATGTCCAGATTCTTTTTTTGCATATGCATATTAACTCGTGTTGTATTTTATATGTTTGACATTTTATTTCTATACTAATTTTTGCATATGTTCAGGTTCTTTCTTTTTTTTTTTCCCTTTTCTTTTTATATTATATCTGATTTGTTTTTATAGGAAATAATATGTACATCGAAGTATATTTAAAAATCTAGATAGTAGTCTAAATAAAGATGATAACAAAGATATAATTAAACTGTAAAATTAAATATCAGATGGTGCTGATGTCATTTTTCAAGACAAGTAATTAAATAA
Organism: Sesamum indicum; assembly: GCF_000512975.1. Lineage (NCBI taxonomy): Eukaryota > Viridiplantae > Streptophyta > Magnoliopsida > Lamiales > Pedaliaceae > Sesamum > Sesamum indicum. The sequence goes on along the minus strand of NC_026146.1, from coordinate 9,704,644 downwards.
TTATTTTTCAGACGTACGAGCATTTACTCTTTTTAACGCTTCAAAATAGTCTCAAATTCCGTGCTTGTGTGGTAATCGAGATTGAGAATTTCAGGACTCCACGTCTAATTAATTTCATGTTTAATAGTCATTTTATATTATTACGTTCCGGGCTTGTTATTTCAATATATAACTATTTGATCATTCATTTTTTCTTTCTAAATTTGCTATATATTGCTACAGTGATATAATAGTGTAATTAATCATTTTACTACAATGGGGAAAAAACAACAATCTTTTAAGGGTGAAATGCAACAGATCCCTTGTTAAATTATTAATGGACAACAAAACCCTCTTGAATTAAGAAAAAAAAAAAAAAAGACAACGTGATTCCTGAACTTTTAGAATAACGCAATGCACCCCCACGACGCGGGAGTTCGAGGAGGAGAGGAGG
>NC_026146.1:9674247-9704049 GCF_000512975.1 Sesamum indicum | reverse complement strand
AAACACACCGCCCCCCCCGGGGGGGGGGGGGGGGGGGGGGGGGGGGGGGGGGGGGTTGGCAATAAGTATTTTTTCGGGGGAGTAAATTGCAATTAATTAACATTTTTATCATTGTACGATATTGATGAGGGTGCATTTTATGTCAATTTCGATTGATATTTTACCGTCCTTTTGCTATTAAAGTGCTCTTAAACAAATGTTATATTGCAGCATTAGTTTATTAAGGAAGAATAGGATGAAAAATAAAGAAAGGAGACAAAAACAAAAAGTGGATAGATTAGAAGAAAAAGTTACGCATTCCCACGACTGACTTACAAAAATGTGACTGGAAAATGAAGGCCCAAGACTCGAATTTTGGCAAGAATTAAAGTTGATTGGGATATTTTTTTGCTGAAGGAATGTCTTTAAGACTATAGTATTAATTCTTTTAGTGTTTTTAGTCTTATTAGAAACTACCTTTTGAGTACTAGTAAAAGGCAACTGGTAGTATATATATATGTGATGTAATTCACTATGGAGATACTTTTTGACTCTTGGATTTTCATCTTTCTCTTCAAACTATTTTTTGCGTTTTTATGATATTTCTCACTTCCCTATTCATGCGTTCTTTCATGAGCATGTCTAGCTAAATTCTGTCGTTCCGGTTAAAGACTTGGTGAATACTTAATCCCTACGTGTTGTTAGATCTAATTTATGCCTTCTACTATCATTCATGTTGATTTTAAGTTATTCTCTGTGCTTTTATTATAAATAGTTTGATTTATGAATGATAGAACCCATTGTTCATTATCGAGAATATTTGCCGAACCTATTGAATTTGCAAATCTGTATTTATTTGTTTAATTTAATGGTTAGTGGTAACACAACATAATTGATTATGAACAAATTTTCGATTATGTTGTGGGGAATGTACAATCTAACTTAAATAAATCCTTATAGCAATTTATTGGTTAGAATTGGGCCTTTCTAGTTTTTAATGTTGTTGGTAAATTAAATTTTGAGTACGTTCCCAAGATTGTTTATTGATTAGGGATTTAGTCAACGGACGTTTTTTGACTATCGACAAGGTAAGGAAAGCGAGTTTGTTAGATCGTACCAATGACCATAACCAATTTATATATCATGAATGATTGTAATCCTTGCATCTATGATCGACCGTGGAATTAAACATGATCCTGTTTTTAACTGGAATATTTCTCTCATATTTATCCTTTTCAAAAAACTCTTTTCGTCTCTTGAATTTTAGATCTAGATACTTTTTTTATCAACCCCCCCTAAACTTCCACCTCTACTTTTTAAAAGGAATTAATTTGAACCCAATCTTTGTGAATTCGACACTGGTAATCGCTTTTACAAAATTTTAGCAGAAAAATATTTTTGTTGGACTCAACACCTATCAAATATTGATTTCAACCTCGGTAAATATTACACTAAACGTATGCAAAACAAACAAGTTTTGGCAAAAAAACGTTGTATTAGAAAAACAATGCAGTGATTGTTTTGTACCAAGAAAAAGAGTTGTAATTAGAATATTTGTCCAAGAAATAGGACTACGTACAGTTAGCTTGTATCATGACTACTTGGTTAATTTCTTCCTACTCAATTTTGATCAACTTACATACATCTAAGAGCTTAATTTTATTCGATATCGGACATGAAATTACCTACATACAGGACATATATACTGAACGTATCCGGCTTAAAGTAGCTAAAATGGTGCATAAAATGACAGCACATATTTCGTGACTCATTGACTTCGAAATTACATTTTCAAGTATGTATCAATTATAATCTTTTTTTATTTATATTTTGAAACTTAATAAAATAATTCCAAGTAAAAATAGTTAATTTAATTGATATTTCAATATATATTTCGTCATCAAATCAACGATTGACTATTGTTAAACTAAAGTATTTCGGTCAATCAAATCATGCTTCGCAATAAAAAATTTCAAGCCAATCAGACTGTCCACGTAGAGCAACTGCATGTACGCTTCAATCAAGTCAAGACAAATATTTGTGATATTTATCTCTTTAAAAAATACAAATACTAAAGAGATAATGTCAAGTTGACCAATCATATCATTCTAAATATATATGATGTATTTATCTCTTTGAATTAAATTAAAAGAAATAATACAAAAAGTGTTCAAGTACATCATATCTCTATCTCCTTGAGACCTATATATAAAGGAGTCCTTCAACCTCATTCAAGACCACAGAGATAGAGAACGAAAACTCAAACAAGTGAAGGAAGCAAAATAATTCTCTCTATGTGGTTTCTCGAGTTTCAGAATATTAAAAAACGTTCAAGGCTGAGATCGAGAGATTCTTTTGTCGAAGGTGCGCCACAAATTATAACTTTTACAGGCACTAAGCCCTTAAATTAACGTTATAAATGTCCAACATATTCTCAAGAATATCCAAGTGGCAAATCCACTTACAAATCCTAAAATTTCAAGTCAAGACTACATATTTAATTCGAGATTACAGGAATGAGCACTCGAATTAACATTAATCAGGATTACAGACGTGAATGCTCGAATTGACTATTCTGAGCATAATCAATAAATACACAGTCAAAAGTTTTAGGTCAAATATTTGATTTATTAAATTCTGGATGTGCAACTTTTGCCAAAACATCCCCACACTTTAAGGTAGGCAAGATTAAGTACAAATCTTTCCAAGTTTCATATGAAGTTTTATTCAATTTTTTATGTGGGACTGTATTAAGAGATATAGCATGCAGATAAAATTACTTCCCGCCACATGTTTAACATAGCATTCATCATTTTTTTAGGGTTCTATTTTTTTCATTCAGCTATGCCGTTTTGTTGAGGTGTATAAGGAGCATTAATTTTATGAATTATGCCATTATTTTCACAAAATTCTCTGTTGATTTTCTTGTCTAATTAGTTTTCAACTTAGGAATTGAATTTCAAAAAGATTTTATTGCTCATCTTTTCTTCTTAATAGATAAATCTTAGTGTATTTAGAAAAATCATCGACAAAAAAGATATAAGATCTTTTACCACATTTGCTTAGTGTATTTTTTAAATCAACTAGATTCAAATGATTTAATTCAAGTAATTCAATGCTTCCAGATATAACACTTTCAAAAGTTTTTTTTTTTAAAATATATTTTGCTTCAATACATACCGTACATTTAGAGCACTCATTTGTATTAGATGTGTATGAGATTCATGCTCTTTAGTCTTTTAATTAAATCAAACACATGCCCAAGTCTCCCATCACATAAATTAATAGATTCAACCATATGAGTAGAAGTAGAAACAATTTTTATTAACAGGAGAAGAGATTGTGTTGAGAACACATAATCCATCTGGATGGTAATTCTTTCCCACAAAATCGCCATTTATGGTGATTATAAGTTTGTCAGATTCTAACACTATTTTTAGGCCAATTTTGTTCTATGCAACGAAGGCACATACAAAACATCATTTAATGCTAAAGCCTTTGTGGCCATCCTTGGTGGATTCTGAGTAAGCCTTTGTAGATTCTTAGCCTTTTGTGACTCTGTGAGTTTTGTGCAACCGTGTTAAAGGGTTGTGGCCTCTGGCCTTAGTGGCTAAGGGATCTTAGCTTTCTGAGCCTGGTTCTGGAAATGTGATATGTTCACTCTTATTCTTCAGTTTCTTAGTTTATTCTTTGTATTATTATTCATGTTTTGTATATTTCTTATAATTTGTTATAGGAAGGCCTGTAATAATTTTTAAATTACTATATTGTATCCTGCTGGAAGATCGATCCAAACCTTATAGTGGTATCAGAGCCCTGGGTTAAGTCTCTAGCTAAAAAACCCACGAACTGTAATATTGTTTCTTCCCTAACTCTTTCATTTTCTCTGTCCCATTAACCCAAACCTTACTGTTGTCCTCACTTGGCCGAGCTTCTAAATTCATCGGGTATCTGGCTTGAGGGACAGTCAAGGTCCCAACATCTTTAACTCTGCTATTTCTACTATCTGTTGATATTACTGTGTTATCTTGCTATCTGCCATCTTATTTGTCATCTGTTTAAATGGCTGGTTATAACTTGCAACCCTTTGATGGTAAATCTGACTTTTCTATTTGGCAACAAAAAATGAAGGGTATTTTAATACAACAGAAAGTTTTTAAAGCTATAGATGAAAAATATTCTGAAAATAATTTTGAAGAAAAAAGTCTTGAAAATGATGAGTATGCTTATTCTTCTATCATTTTGAATTTATCTAATTTTGTGATAAGAAAAGTTGGTAAGCAGAATTATGCAAAAGAACTTTGGAAAAAATTAGAGGAACTTTTTATTGAAACTTCTCTTCCTAGTAAATTATTTCTTTTGGAAAAAATTTTTAGACATAAAGTTGATCTGTCTAAAAATATTAAAGAAAATCGTGATGATTTTACCAAATTAATTCAAGATAATAAACTTACTGAAGATAAAAATATTGATGATTATACACATATAGTTTTGTTAAATGCTATACCTGAATCTTATGGTGATGTCAAAGCCACTATTAAGTATGGATAATGTAAGTCTTGAAACTGTAATCAGTGGTTTAAAAAACAAAGAAATGGATTTAAAATCTAATACCCCTTGTTCCAGTAACAATGAGGTAAATTTCGTAAGGGGTAGACCTAAATCTAGGAATGACAATAACAATTTTCAATTCAGGAAGTATAGTAAGAGTCGTAGTAGAAGCAGGGGTAGAAGTCTATCTAGGACTATATATCATAATAATAATAACAAAAATAAAAGGAATGATGAAAAACAAAACACTAAAAAGGACTATAGGTGTTATAACTGTGGAGGAAGGAGTCATATTATTAAAGATTGTAAGAAACCTAAAAAGAATCAAATAAAAATTCCTTGAATGAATTTGAATGGCTTGTTGATTCTGGATGTACTTTCCATATGACTCCTTATAAAGAAATTCTGATGAATTATAGACATGAAAAATTAAGTTCTGTTTCAATGGCTAATCAGAAATTGTGTGATGTTCTTGGTTTTGGTGATGTATGTCTTACCTTTGAAAATGGTTCAAAAATTACCCTTAAAAATGTTGGGTATGTCCCTGACCTTGCCCATAACTTGATATCATGTTCAACCCTAGAGGAAGAAGGGTTGGAAGGGATATGAGGTAAGGGGGTCATAAAAATACAAAAGGGTTCCCTAACCATTTTCAAAGCTATTAAAAAAAGAAACCTATATTTTGCATTGTAAAATATGATTCCTTTTCAGGAAATGTTTTTACGGAAAATAAGTCTTACCTATGGCATAAGAAACTTGGCCATATTAGATTAAAAGGACTTGAATTATTACATAAAAATGGTTTTCTGCTTTAAATTTTTGTGATGAATGCATATTAGGAAAACAACACAAAGTGCACTTTCCTTCCCCTTCTTATCCTGTTCCCACTTCTTCAAATTGCACTTCAGACTATGTGCATGCAGATGTATCGGGACCTGCTAATATTGAAACTCATGGTGGGAATAAATATTTTCTCTCTATCATAGATAATTTTTCTAGAAAAGTGTTTTCGTTTCTTATGAAACAAAAATCTGAGGTTTTTGAAAATTTTCAGAATTGAAAAATCCTTATTGAAAATCAAACTGGTAAAAAGCTTAAAGCTTTAAGAACTGATAATGGACTTGAGTTTTGTAATAAATAATTTACTGAACTATGTGATAAATATGATATAAAAAGACATAAGACCACTCCCTACACCTCTCAGCGGAATGGTGTAGCTGAACGTATGAATAGAACTCTGTTAAATAAGGTTAGATGTCTGTTAATCAGTTTAGAATTACGAAAAACTTTATGGGGTGAGGCTCTTTTAACTGCAACTTATTTGATTAATCGTTCACCTTCTGTGCCTTTATTTGGTGATATTCCTGAAAAAGTATGGTCAAAATCTGATGTTGATTTTTCTTCTCTTTGTATTTTTGGGTGCTCTGCTTTCTGTTTAGTTAATGGTGATAAACTTGATCCTAAATCCCAAAAATGTGTATTTATTAGTTATCTACCTAGTGTGTCTAAGAAACCAACCTGGTTTCAAAGTAGTAATCAGTAGAGATGTAATATTTAATGAATTTGAAATGCCATGTTTGAATACCTCTTCTAAGAACACTGAGAATTATAATATTGAAAGCACCTTTAATAAGGTGGAACCTAGTAATATGGATAACCAACAAGGGGTAGAAATAGAAAATAGAGAAGAAAATCAAGATAAAAATGAAAATTTAGAAGAAAATGAAAATGATAACCAACTAGTTAGAGATAGAGAACTAGGGAACGAAGGAATCCTTCTACGCTTAAAGATTATCATCTAGCTCTAAATAATGAAAACTTAGAAACAACCTCTTATGAAGAGGCCATTGAAAGCTCTAATTTTAAAGAATGGTTTTCTGCTATGAATAAGGAAATAAAAGCATTAAAAGAAAATAAAACATGGGTTCTGGTTACTAGACCTAAAAATATTTCTATAATAGACTGCAAATGGGTTTTCAAAATCAAAGAAAATAATGCCAAAAGATTTAAAGCTAGACTTGTAGCAAAAGGATTTACCCGTAAAGAAGGCATTGATTACATTGAAATTTTTTCTTCTGTAGTTAAATTTACTACTGTTCGAATTATGCTTGCTTTAGTTGCTCCCATTTTAACTGGGAACTTAAACAGATGGATGTAAAAGACTGCTTTCCTGCATGGAAACTTGGATGAACAAATTTACATGTCTCAACCTTATAGTTTTATTGATAAGAAAAACCCAAATCTTGTGTGTTTGCTTAAAAAATCATTATATGGTCTTAAACAATCTCCAAGATAATGGAATAAAAATTTCGATCAATTCATGCACTCATTAGATTTCAAAAACAATGCTTATGATCCTTGTTTATACTTTAAGTATGAAAACAATGTGCCTTTGTTTCTTGTCTTGTATGTTGATGACATGTTAATTGCTAGCCCTTGTCTTAGTGACTGAATGTTTGCAGAAAAATTTATGCAAGAATTTTGAAATGAAAAACCTAGGAGATGCTAAGAAAATACTTGGTATGAGTATTGAAAGAAATAGAACAACCCGACCATTTCAAACTGACAAGGAGGGAATGGAGTAAGGGACTACCTATTTAATACTGGAATCAATTATTTTCTTAAATAAAAATCTTATATTCAAAATGTTCTTGAAAAATTTTCTATCGAAAAATCAAAACCATCTTCTGTACCCATTGTAGCCCACTTTCAGTTGTGTACAAAAAATCTCCTAAAACTGATTTTGAAAAAGATAAAATGAAAAATGTTCCTTATTCAAATGCTATAGGATCAGTCATGTACTTGATGGTTAGCACCAGGCCTGATATAGCATATGCAGTAAGTTGTTTAAGTAGATATATGTCAAATCCAGGCTCTCCTCATTGGGAAGCTCTAAGTGGCTTTTCAGATATTTAAATGGAACTAAAAATCTTGGCATAACATTTTCTAAATGTCCAAATGGTGTTAAACTTGTAGGTTATGTGGATTCAAACTATGCCAATGATAGAGAAAGCAGAAAATCTACTACTTATATTTTTACCTTATGTGGTGCTTATGTGAGTTGAAAATCCCAACTTCAAAATATTTGTGACTCTTTCAACTACTGAAGCAGAATATATAGCCACTATTGAGGCAATAAAAGAAGTAATCTGGCTAAAAGGCTTGATCTCTGAAATCGATTTTCTGAACAATAAACTTGTTTTCTCTGACAGTCAGTCTGGTATACAACTGTGTAAAAACCATGTTTTACATTACAGAACCAAACATATAGATGTTAGGTACCATTTTATTAGACACATTGTAAATAAAGATTTAATTTATCTTGAGAAAATTAAATTTGAAGAAAATCCTGCTGATATGGGTATAAAATGTTTACCAATTGAAAATTTTAGAACATGTCTCAATATTCTTAATTTATAAATTGTGATCTCCTAACCTTTTCTGTTTTGCAGGAACCATGAATAGGCAGTAATGATAAGCTCATAAGATGCGCCATCTTGGTTTGGACCAAGGTGGAAAATGAAAAGACCAAACCACTGGCTGGGCCTTTACATTAGATGACCAAAACACTCACAGGCCTAAGGCCTCTTTATCCACCAACCCAGCCCACTTAAAAGATTTAACCCTCCTGTTGTGTATTTAACCTTCCCCCTCTCTCATTTGCTTAGCCCTAACCCTGAAGCCCTTAATCTGCCGTCTGTTCTCTCCTTCCTCAGATGACCCTTTGGGTCTCTTCCTTCTCCAATAATGGGTGTTAAGGTACATTTATGGTTCAGCTTCTTTATATGGCTGGTTCGTAATGGTTCTTGGGATATCAGTTGAATATCCACTGTCTTCTTCTTCTCCCTTCTCTGAAATATTTACAACCTTAGATGCATAACCTTCATGGTTCTGAAAAAGCCTTGTGGGCATCCTTGGTGGATTCTGAGTAAGCCTTTGTAGCTTCTTAGCCTTCTATGGCTCTTTGAGTTTTGTGCAACCGTGTCAAAGGGTTGTGGCCTTTGGCCTTAGTGGCTAAGAGGTCTTGGCTTTCTGAGCCTGGTTCTGGAAACATGATATGTTCTTCATCTCTCTTATTCTTCAATTTTTTGGTTTATTCTTGCATTATTATTCCTGTTCTGTAGATTTTTTATAATTTGTTATAGGAAGGCCTGTAATAGTTTTTAAATTACTGTATTGTATCCTGCTGGAGATCGGTCCAAACCTTACAAGTACTTTCATCGCTAATCGTCGCAAATTTAGTGAGAAATATGTATTAATTTAGTCTTGTGACAGAATTTCCGACAACACATAAACCGTCGGAGATTTCTAATGGAGTCTGTCACGATTAAACATTTTTTGCGATGGTAAGACTCCAAAAGGACTTTCCAACTCGTCCCTAAATGTTATATTTGAGAAGATTTTGCTGGTGGATTTTGATGGTTGGAAATTCCAACTGTTATGTTGTCACGACTAAATTTTTGCATCGCAAAATGCGTCACAAAATTCATAGGAAATGGTCCTAAACTTAATTATTTTGATTTGTTTTAATTTTTTTGAAATAAATTAAAAGTATTTTTCGACTATTTTGGAATGAAAGTGAAACGGATTCACATGTTTCGACCGGAAATCAGTTGAAAAATGTCCTCTGTGTTCATCCTAGAAAAGTAACATAAGTTTTTAGACACGATGTATCTAAATCAGCAAGTCAGATTTATGTAAAGCTTAAAGAAAAAGCAATTTGGGATCAAGATAATCATATTTAACGATTGGATTTCAAATCGGATTTTGTTCGATTGAATTACGTAGTGTAATAATGATTAATTATAACAACATACTTGTAACGTTCAATTTTCATATTCTTGAAAAGAATTATTACTGTTTATATTCTATTCAATTGTGTTGTAATAACAATTTATTATTCAATGATGAATACTCAGAGGTCCTAAACATAATTATTTTTATTTTTCTTAAATTTTTAAAATAAATTAAAATGTACTTTCCGATTGTTTAGGAACGAAAATGGGACGGATTCACAAGTTTCAATCGAAAATTAGTCGAAAAATGTTCTCTGTGTACATCTTAGAAAAGTAACATAATTTTTTAGATACGGCGTATTTACATTGACAAGCCGAATTTATGTGAAACTTAAAGAAAACAATATGGGATCAAGATGATTGTATCTAATGGTTGGATTTCAAATCAAATTGTTTGATTGAATTATGTTGTGTAACGACGATCGATTATAATAACATACTTGTAACATTTAATTTTTAATATTCTTGTTTCGCAAAAGTATGAAAAAATTATTATTTTTTATATTCTATTCAATTGTGTTGTAATAACAATTTATTACTCAATGATGAACACTTAGGGGTCCTAAACATAATTATTTTGATTTTTTAATTTTTTAAAATAAATTATAAAGGATTTTCCGACTGTTTTGGAAGGAAAGTGAAGCGGATTCACAAGTTTTGATCGGAAATCAGTCAGAAAATTAGTTAAAAAATGTCTTCTATGGACCACATAAGCCCAACCATCTTCATCTACTATCTCTCCTTCGCCGACTGATACCAAGCTTGATAAAATAATGTTAGTCTTGAGTGCATTGTGCATCAAGATGGGGATACCACAGATATTCCTTGAGCTGCAGTCAACCACTGATGCCCCAGTCGAGGGAGCAGCGCGGCCGGAAACCGAGAATGCTGCTTACCCTGAGCTCTTAAACAAGCCAGAAGCATTAGATTATGATTTATTTTAATTTTTAATTATGCGCTTTGTAAAACGACACTGTTTTAATTTTTTTAATTAAGTATACTTCTATTGGACAAAATATGATTCCCAAAATTTTATTTTTTTATAAAATAATAAAAAATTTATATAAAACATAAAAAATATTTGGAACGGATCTTGGGATGGAAATTGTCAAAAATATTTGGGATGAATTTTGTGACGACAGTTACCGCAAATTATGTCAGAATAATTTGGGACAGAAATTGTGATCTATTCGGTCCTGAATTGTGTCCCAAATTCATTGGAATTTTTAGAATAACTTGAGATGATTTTCGAAAATATTTCCGACGATAAAATATACGTAACAAATTTTTGACTAATTTATCGATAAATTTTTCGACGACAATATAAAAAAATTCTAGAAAGAAAATCGTCATAAGTACTCCAACAGATATTCATTTTGTCGGAAATCGTGTCGGAAATATTTTTTTGACATGTCTTTTCTACACGGTCTTCCATCGGTCCAAAAACGGTCGAAAATTTAGTCGGAATCCTTATTAGCAATGCAATTTTTTCGAAAATTTTGTCCCTAAAAAGCCTTTTCTTTGTAGCGTTAATTAAGTTATGGATAATTTATATCATTTACAGGGTAGATTTTTCTCATACATCCACTTTCTCAACTCTCTCAATGTTTTTATTCTAAAACCAATAAATATATATAGATTCAATTACATATATACATAGACAATAGGCAAAAAATTAAAAATTAAAATGCCTATATATAGATACACTAGCAAAAATTTTTGTACATACCTTAATGTAAGTCAGCTAAACCTCCAAACTTGTGATTTATTGCACCGGCTTGATCACAAACAGTTTAATCTCACATAGAAGATCAAACATACAATATAGTAAAATATATGAGAAGCAAGAATAGGTAAAAAAAAAATAGATAACAAAATAAGAATGAATAAAGGTGTAGGTATTCTATTTTCGCCTTTTTGCAGTGGATTATGCCATGAATTTTGCCACGACCCTCAAATTCGCTGCAAAATTTGAGGTAAAAATGTAATTTCGTAAATAATGCATTACAGCTGTGTTGTACGGATTGCAATGGAATATGAATCCACTACAAAGTCCACGTCTAATGTAATATCTCCATATTAAATGCCGCCGACCTTATTGTACTGATTTCAACGGATTAAATTATCATTGCAAAACCGTGACAAATGTAACATCCAAAAAATATATGCCTCCAGCTACCCTGTAGGGATCGCAATGGATCAAATGTCCGTTGCAAATTTATTATCAAACTTTACAATGATTTTGCATCCATGCAAAAATCGTTGCGAAACTCAACTCTTTAATTTACAACGAAAAACATACCAAGAAGGCGTGTCAAAGATAATTGCTTTTTTTGTTGAAAATTTTGTAACTTCAAGTCATTGCAAAGCCGTTGCAAAAAATTTAATTAAATTGCAACGGCTTCTTTTGATGCAGTATTTGTTGCAAATTATTAGCTACGGATATAATTTGAAAATTCATTGCAAACTTGTGAAAATTAGCAACAAATATGTTCCATGACAATGTTTGATGCGACTTTTGCAACAACTTGCAACGAAAGTGGGTCATTCAAAAGTTTGACTATTTTTCTCAATGAATTTTTGCAGCGGAATGTCCATTGCAATATTTCATTATTGTTTTGCTATGGAATTTGCCATGAAAATCACGCATAGTGTTTGGTTTCAGTTCTGGCTTATCTCAGAGATGGGCCAAAATATGGTAAATATTTGGCCTAATTTATTTTGGGAGTTTTTGTGGTGTTTTGAGATCTTTTGAAATAGTGCCTCATTTGTTTGTGGTCCAAATAAGTTTACATTAATTATAGGCCCTACAATTAAAAAAATTATATACATACTCATACATACATATATATATAAAAGAAACATGATTTGACAATGAATAGTATATTTTGTCTCACACTAAACAATATAAAACATGCCGTACTTATTTTATATTATCTCCAAAAACAACTCCAAACATACACACTACCTTTAACACATACTTATTTATCTTTATTTTTCTCTCTCTATTTCCACATAACACTCCAAAACAAGTCAAAAATGAAACCAAACATAGTGTCAATTTTTGGAATTCCATTGCAAAGTCGTGGCAAGGTTTATCTGTTGCAAAAAATCCATTGCTATTGCATTGATTTTCTTATAGTGTTTGTTTCACTTAACGTGAGTTAATTATATTATCAATCCATCGTACTGTGAATTTATGATCAAATTATTATATTTACCAGTTTATTAATATTAATATAATAATTGTATATTTTTTTTAATCAAATTTACACTGTACGAACATTATAGTCATAAACTGAGACGCCCAAACACAATAAAAAAGGGAATAATCAATTTTCTGACTTTCAATACATTTTTTTGACTTACATACACACTTGCAACGGCAGTCATGAAAGGCTAATGATTATTTATATTTTTGTATTCTTTGTGTAGAAAAATTCATTTGACTTCGACGTAGAAAAACAGCTTAAGTTGTAATATAGAGTTGCGCATAAAGTTTGAATTGCTGACTACGTTATAAATTAATAAACATATATATACGACTTTTCATAATGTTTATCACGACTTTGATGCAACATAACAAAGTATAGATCATAAATATATAGATTGAGCTACACGACATATATAGAGCTTTTAAAACACTTAAGTTTGAGGAACTCATCGAAAATATAAAATTAGATGGAAGTAAAGATAAATTCGAAGAATGTCAAGTTCATCGAGCTTATAAGTTTTATATTTGAAATTCATCTCGTTTCAGATTAAAATATTAAGCTCAGAATTCTGCTCGTTCATGTACAAAATTCGTATAAGTTTGAACATGAGCTCATCGATATTGATCAAAACATAAGTTTGATTCTTGAATTGATATGAATATATTATAGTATTTTGTTATATTATAGGATAAATTATACTCACTTTCTTTGAAATTCGATATAGTTACAAATGCCCCTTTAGTTTTAACGTCGGTCTAACAACGAGCCATATTTTTATCTCCATTATGTTTGAACTGACTAAAATACCTTTTTGAATTATATAATTTTAAGTATTTTTTAGAATTTTCTAAAATAATTTTACTGACTAATATGCTGTATGGATTATTTACTTTATTCACCTTCATATTTTTTTGTACATATTTTCAAATATTTTTTAAAAATAAAGCAAGGATAAATTAATAATTTCACCTCATTATTTAAGAACTACATAATTATTTTCCATTTAATAGGAGTATTTTTAATTTTTTAAATAATGAGCAGATATTCGTAATTATGACAAATTCTTAGAGAAAACAATTGTAACTTACCCTTAAATTAATATATTATTAGTATGATCAATTATGCTTACTTTTATTTTTTTTTCAATTTATAGGAGTTCAAATAAAATTAAAATACAATATAAAAGTTAGCAATATAGGTTATAGGATAATAACTTTTCCCTCCCTACTCTGTTACATGTACAGCTTTCAGAATACTATTCATTATTGATTTAATTTCTTTCAAAATAATATAGTTTATTCATTTGATGAATCAATAATTCCGATTATTTGTTCATTGGGGTGATGTCTTAGCTTATTTCTATATTATTCTTTATAGAATCAAATAATATGTTACTATATATAATATTTAAGTATTATGACAAATAATGTGGGCTTAATTACTAATGTCGAATTGTATAATTTTAGGAACTTGTGCACTTTTTCATTTATGGCGGATCCCTTGGCCTGTCGAGGTGACTGTCTAGCCTTTCATGTTGTATTGTACCAATACACTACCATTTATTTAATGAAATTTACATTTACCGGAATTATATAAGTTTGATACTTGCATTAGTACAACTTATATTATTTAGATTTTTTAATATAGTTATAAATAACATGTTAATATATAAAGATTTTTTTTTGTAATATAAATTAGATATATAGAGTAATACAAATATATATGTTAGAATTAATATTTTCAAAATAATAAAATGTAATAGAAATAGGGGGCTGCAATTTAGAGAGGCCACAAAGATAGAAACTCATATTTTATAGGATCTTTCAAATAATTGAAACTCAAATCAAGAACATTATTAAATAAAATCTCAATTCTTTGGTCACAGGTATTGCACATGTGATATTTTATCCGTACATTGCACTTCACACGTGTGGTACATGTGATGTTTTTTCCACAGAAAAATTAATCAAAAAATCGTCATAAATGGCAAAGCGCAAATTTTGCAAAGTTGAGATGGTAAGTTAACATAAAAAGAGTTTGGATGACAAAATACAAAAGCGTGTATAGTTCGAATGGCAAAACGTAATTTATCATAAAATAATTGATAATAAAAATTAAATAGTAAGCTACAGATCTCCTCCTATACATCAATTAAGTATATATCTATAACATCATTTTAATATGATTGTTGGAGTGGAATATTATCAATATAAATAATCCAACCAACATAATTCAAGTATGCATTTTTTGCTATTTTTCTATTGTGACATTTTAAATCTGCTTAAATAGATTTTAGTAACGTGAGGCCACTACTGGTACTGGCCCTACTGCATTCTGCAAATGCTATTTGTTCAGATAATATTGTTAAATAAATCAATTCTTTTTGAATTTACTCTATATATATATATAGTCTGTCTGGACACGTCGTCTCTGTGTGTATATAATAAATAATATTTTATATTTTAAAATATATTTTGAATAAGAAAAATTATATATAAACTTTCTAAGAAAAGAAAGAAAGAAACCAACAATGAGAAAAAAAGAAAATCAAATTAAGAGGCATTATTGGCATAATAATAAAATTAGTGTTGAGGTATCATAACCGTTGTTTGTGAAATTATGTAATTCTTGGATGGGGTATGAAATTACCAACTTTGCCTTTATAGTATTTTTTTTTTAAAAAAAAAATTAAAAACTTATAAAAAAAATCAAATGGGATGGATGAAAAATTTTAAAGATTATAAAAAAAATATTCACTTAGTCCATAATAAAATCAAAAATTTTGTAAAAAAATATATATAATTTTTAATACACAAAGGCATTTTTGTCAGTTCAACATAAAAAAATGGATGAAAATCTAACGGATTGGGCTAATTGTTAGACGACTGTTAAAATAAAGAGGGTATATATTGATAATTTTTCAAACATGAAAATATTCGTAATTATACCAAACTTTAAGAAAAATTATTGTAATTTACTCTTAAAAATTAATATACAAGATTACTAGAGTAGTTTCCCTAAATTGGAATTACTCCTCAAAGCAAATATTTATACTTTGTTAAGTGTGAAGATCTTAAACTAATTAATTTTGATTTCAAAATGTATTTGGACAGAAATACTCTTAAATACATGTATTTTTTTTTTCACGAAATAACATTTTCGCCGTTCAGTTGATTTTACGAACGCTTTTCTGTCGTGTTTATTTAAAATTAAAATATTTCAATACTTCTAATAAATTACTTCAGTTCATTTTATTTCTCTTTTAGATAATTAAATAAGTATAATAAAAGTTTTGATTATATAAGGGATAATTACACTTCCCTTTTCTGAGATTTGGTGAAATTAGACGTAAACTCTCTATGATTTGAAAAATTACATTTAGTACCTATAATATTTGCTTTCGTCTAACAAATAGGTACTCCATTAGTCAAAATTCTGTGAATTTGTTGATATTAACAAACGAATTTGAATGAAAATTGATATTTACCCTCGATTGACTTATTGCAAGTCAAACTATTTTTTTTTTTCACGACTAAACTATCCTTAAAATAGTGGATAACCTTCCAATGCGCATGAACGCATGAACACGTATGAGGGTCATTTGGTTATAATAAGATTTATCTGACCTGCAATAAATCAATATTTTAAGTCAATCTAGGGTAAATATAGGTTATTTCTGAGTTTTTTTGTTCATATAAGTAAATTTGATAAATTTTTGACTAAAGTAAACTTTAGAAGTACTAAATATAATTTCTTAAACCATACGAGATTTATGTGTAATTACACCAAAAAACTTTAACAAAGGAGAGTGTAATTATCCCATTATATAACACGCATGGAACATCCTCCTACTGCTGGTCATTAATGAGGTTGTCCCATTTGATATCAATGTGAAAAACTCCAAAACGTTTTCCTCTCCTTGAAACATGAGAAGGTTGGGTAGCTTTCAAGTCCTAGCAATTAGTTCCTGCGGCCAAAGGGGGGAGAAGACATCCGACTCGTGGATCAGCCGGTTCTCTCGATTTAAACGCATTAATTTCTATGTTATTGAGGATAAGGACGTGGATAAACCCGTCTCAATTTTGACAGCCGTCGCTATTTTCCTCCTTGGCGGGCTCTATGAATTATTTCCTCAATTAATTAGCTCATACGTAGGTTGTATTTTTATTCCAGATTAACATTTAACAAAAGAAAAAAAATATGAAATATTTATTCTGATGTTAAGCGGATTTGGACGGTACAAAAATAATTAATGTAGACAGTTATTTTTCATTGATTGCGGACGAGAATGTTGAGAAACTTATGAGCTTAAAGGTTTTTTTTTTTTTTTTAATTTTTTCAGGATTCAATCGTGAGACATATACGAAATCAGAATGAACAATACTTCGAACGACACCAATCACGTCGCTCGCACTAGAAGAAATTTAACATAACATGATTAATTGTCATGATTAAAAATAAAATATCCGAGTAAATAGTCATTGAATTGTTGGTTGTAGTTTTTGTGAGTATGACTAAAATATTTGGTAGTAACCCATAAGTAACTATGACAAGAATAATTTTCATGGTGGATAATCTAAATTTTTATTAAACAATGGTCAATAATAATCATTTATCATAATTTTGATTCATAACCAATAAATTATAGTCAATAGTAGATTTTCTTCTAATTTTCATGGTGGATAATCTAAATAATCCAAACTAGTGCCAAGAATTAATTAAAGTTCAAAGTTTGAATGGCTTAGCAACCAGATCTAAACGCAAGTGAGATCATTATGTTAAATTAGTTTCATTGACCAGAAGGGCTAGATTGGGTAGACTCTTTCAAAATTTACATGTTTTCTTTAACCTCAGTCAATGTTTGCTATAAAACGGCACACAATCTAACATCTTATTTGTAGCATTAGTAAGTTTAATTTCTCCTTCAAGACAACCTCAGCTACCTTCTATCTCTCTCAAGACTCTTTCACTTGGAGATAGAGAGAGAGAGAGAGAGAGATGGGTTCTTGTGGAGTTATGAAGAACAACTTCTTGTCGTTGCTTTATTCTCATGATAGTTCAAGCTGGTTATCTGCTTCCACTGCCATTCTTCCTGTCAAGAGGCGAAAGGTTCTGACAGCCGCATGCAGTTTTTGCTTCAATTAACGTTGTTTGCTCTTACTTCTTACCAGGGCTGACTGACTATTTCTTGTTTCACCATTTCCAGTTTTCTGGGATTGCGGCTGTTCAACACGACGGTAACACGAGTGATGACATAGGTGTTGTGAAGACCCCGAGAAGTCTCAATTTTAGTGGCGATAAGCCCTCAACTCCAGTATTGGACACTATAAACTATCCCATTCATATGAAAAATCTCTCTCTTGAGGTAAATTAGTCAATCTCTCTGGATTCTCTCAGATTTTTACCTTATTTAGGACAACTGCAATTTACGTCCCATAATTTAAACTTTTTTTTTATGATTTTGATCCTATTATTTTAGCACTCATCATTTTACTCCCATAAGTTACAAAGATTTGCAATTTTAGTTCTAACGACATTTTATTAAATCCTTAATAGAGAGAGTACATGATTTGCAAATGCTCTGTTAAGTAACTGACTAATTCATTCAATGGAGGGAGCACATGATTTGCACGTGCTTTATTAAATATTTAACGAAATTTATGGTTGAGACTAAATTGCAAGTTTTTGTAGCTTATGGGACTAAATATGATGAATGCTATAATAATAGGACAAAATTGTAAAAAAAGTGTAAATTGTTGGACATATGTGAAAGCGCCGTTCTGCAATTTATACAACATAAATGAAGTAGAGAAAATTCTTGATCAGGATGAATATGAAGGTAAAACTTGACTTGATAAAGATGAAATTTTGAGGCAATAAACATTGTAAATTCATTTTTTTCTCAATTAAAATTCTTCAGTATTTAAATCAGACAGCGTTCGATTAAACAATTATGAACAGTGAAACAATTATGACACGTAGATGTAATATTGATATGTATAATTTTGAGATGCCAACATGAGGCAATTATTTGGTATCCACATACCTATTAAATCACCAAGATTCAAGTAATTAAACGGGGATGAGGTTGATATGTAGGACTACTTAAATAGACTCTCAAAAGTCAGCTCATTTTCAGATGGATGGAGACGTCTCTTAAATTACTCGATATCTGATTTACTTGGAGGGTTATTAAGTCAATTTGTTGCTGTTAAGCTAAAGTCAGATTTAATGCAATTTACTCCCGTAATATTGTCTAATTGTCAAATTATTCCTATAAAAAAAGTAGCAATTTACTCCCCTATATCTATTAAAATGAAGCAATTTATCTCCCTAGACATAAGGGTAAATTACTTTATTTTAAAAAATACAAGCGGATAAATTACTGTATTTTTAAAAATAAGAGAGTAAATGACTATTTTTTCCTTATAAAAAAGGTAATTTGCACATTTACAATATTAAAGGGAGTAAATTGTATTTTTCCCCGCAAAAATCACTCAAGTATATATGGACGTACGCACAATGTTTAAACATCAGGGACGGGACATTGTTTTCCATGTTAGAAAGAAAAACAATGTATAAAGTATTTAATCATTGTTTTCTTGTAAGCTTAAACAAATCAGTTAAAAGCAATATTTTGGCCTCGTAGGAACTAGAAAGATTGTCGGACGAACTAAGGGAAGAGATAGTGTATACGGTGTCCAAGACAGGAGGGCATCTAAGTTCCAGCCTCGGCGTTTCGGAGCTCACTGTTGCACTTCACCACGTTTTCAACACACCTGAGGATAAAATTATATGGGATGTGGGTCACCAGGTACAACATTCTTGTTTTTTTCTCTTTAATTTTATTACATTTTACGATGAAAGTTCTTATTTATTTATATTTGATTAAATTATATCAATTACATGATAAATGCAATACACCTATAAAGTAATTGTTCATTTTTTTTAATTATATATAAATAACACGATAAATATATTATACAATATGTATATATATAATTATATATATGCATTTTTTTTTTTGTGTGTAATTATATCTAAGAAAGTGTGGACCGACAGGCGTATCCGCACAAGATTTTGACAGGAAGAAGGTCGAGAATGCATACAATCCGACAGACGTCCGGGCTGGCGGGGTTCCCGAAAAGGGAGGAAAGCGCACACGATGCCTTCGGAGTTGGTCACAGTTCAACTAGTATTTCTGCTGGTCTAGGTGAGTATATTTCTTTTTTGCAATTTTTTCTTTACCTAACATTTTTAATTAAAAAAATATCATCAAGGTGAGTTGTATTTTGACATGGGTGGAATATTATTTAATTTCAGTTTGAAAAATAATGCTGTGGTTCAATATATAAAAGAAAAAAAATATTTTATCAGAAATTAATATTTTTGTCAAAATACTTTTATATTTAAGAAATTATTTTTGTCAAAATATACTTTTGATTGGAAAAAATACTATAGTTCTACTAAATATGACGTATTTATTTACAAAATAATTTAGTCTCGTACCATATTTATATATTTGTTTGTAACTCGTTCTTTACGAATTAAGTTTTAACTTAATAAAAACAAACTTGTAATCATATTTCTGAAAAATATGTTGTAATGTGTTTTTTTAAGATTAACTTTTAATAAAATATGTTTGATTCACAGACTATATTGTTGTACTTGAGAACTCCTATATAATATTATATAAGACTAGTCAATAATTTAAATAATTTATTAACTAAGAACTAAATAAATCCTATATAGACATATTAAATAAATTAAATTCAACTTAAAATTAAATGACCATATAATTTCACTTGCCTTTAACAATATGTATAGTGAAATATAAACGTATATAATAATTTAAATAATTTATCACCTTAGAATTAAAGAAGCAATCTTTACTACTATTTGACAAAAATATTATTTTTTACATATAGATTTGTATGCAAGGGATTAAATTGTAAATATAATTAAAATGTAATGGACTAGAACAATGATTTAATGTAATAAAATTTAGAGCAATAAATTAGAAAAATCATATAATTTTGTGAAATTAATAACGAGAAATTGTTGGAGGGACTAATTGAAGATAATTAAAAAGATATGAATGATTTTAAAGTTGGTTTGACAAATCAAGAATGAAAATGAATTTTGCCCTTTTATAAGTAATAGTATGTAGATTTTAATTTTAACAAACCAAACTATAATGTGAGAGTGAGCTTAATTCTTTAATATGATTAGAGTAAAAAAGAATAAATCATTCCTGACATCATAAATTACTATAATTTAAAGTTTTATATGATTAATATTTTAATCATGATCATACAAACCTATATGTAAGAACTTAATTTTTAACATGGTTTTAATATTTACTATGTATGAAAACATTTATAACAATTTTAGCCGTGATATATGTTTTGACTGCACCTGTTGAAATAATAGTTAATAATCATTGTCCAATCATGACGAACTATACATCATTTTCCATAATTTTTTATTTATAATTATAATAATTAGCGGCGACATGAAAATCATATTTCTTCTAGTGTTAGTATCGACTTTCAGATTGAAATTCCTGTAAATAGTGCTTGCTAGTTTCTTCTCATTAAGCTGGTTTCGCATTTACGATCGTCAGGAATGGCGGTAGCAAGAGACCTACTAGGGAAGAACAACCATGTAATATCAGTGATAGGAGACGGAGCCATGACAGCAGGACAAGCATACGAAGCAATGAACAACGCAGGCTTTCTGGATTCGAATCTCATCATCGTCTTGAATGATAACAAACAAGTATCGCTGCCCACAGCAACCGCCGACGGCCCTGCTCCCCCTGTCGGGGCTCTGAGCAAAGCCCTGACAAAGCTACAAGCAAGCAGGAAATTTCGCAAACTCCGTGAAGCAGCAAAGGTAGTAAAAACACTTCCGTTTCCTAGTTCTAATGTAGTTTCAAGAATCATCGGTAAAATCAGCTGATTCAGGCATGTTGCACTTTTGACAGGAGATGACTAAGCAAATGGGAGACCAGGCTCATGTAATGGCGGCTAAGGTGGACACTTATGTAAGAGGAATGATGGGGAAACCTGGGGCTTGCCTGTTTGAGGAACTTGGGATCTACTACATTGGTCCCGTAGACGGCCATAGTATAGAAGATCTTGTCTATATATTTAAGAAAGTTAAGGAGATGCCGGCTCCAGGGCCGGTCCTGATTCATGTAATAACGGAAAAGGGCAGAGGATATCCTCCAGCCGAAGTTGCTGCAGACAAAATGCATGGTGGGCATTCCGTTCTAGCGAAACGCCTTTCTGAAATGGTTTAAGTATGAGGAACTAAGAGATGTCTGGACCTTATTTTGCAGGTGTGGTGAAATTTGATCCTAAAACTGGAAAACAGATCAAGTCTAAACCGAAGACGTTGTCATATACACAATACTTTGCCGATTCTTTAATAGCTGAAGCAGAGCAGGATGAAAAGATAATAGCTATCCATGCTGCTATGGGAGGCGGCACTGGCCTTAACATTTTCCAAAAACGTTTTCCTCACCGATGTTTTGATGTTGGGATTGCGGAGCAACACGCCGTCACGTTTGCTGCTGGTCTAGCAACTGAAGGCCTCAAGCCTTTCTGTGCTATTTACTCGTCATTTCTGCAGAGGGGTTATGATCAGGTGAAGAGAGCTCAAAACTTTATATTTTAACGTTTTTGCACCAAAAAAATTGACAATTTCAAGAATCTTATTAGAGATCAAAATAACGAGTGCAGGTTGTTCATGATGTGGACCTTCAAAAACTTCCTGTGAGATTTGTTATGGACAGGGCAGGACTGGTCGGTGCAGATGGTCCGACCCATTGCGGAGCGTTTGACACAACATACATGGCTTGTTTGCCAAATATGGTGGTCATGGCTCCATCAGATGAGGCGGAGCTCATGCACATGATCGCAACAGCTGCAACGATTGATGATCGGCCTAGTTGCATCAGATACCCTAGAGGAAACGGCGTTGGCGCTGTTCTCCCGCCAGGCAATAAAGGAACTCCTCTGGAGGTATTTGGCCTTCTAAATTTTCTTATCAATAACAATCACTGAAATTACTCCGACCATTCCTGGCAATTAGTATAATTACAGACTACATCCTTCTCTTCCGAAATTACAAACATCTGACCTGAGGCTCATTACATGATTGTCTGAATTCTCACTCACCTTTTGTTCCACACAGATTGGAAAGGGCAAGGTGTTAAGGGCAGGAAATAGAGTGGCCATTTTAGGTTTTGGAACAATAACTCAAAACTGTTTAGCAGCAGCCGAGCTTCTTCAACATCATGGCATATATGTCACTGTGGCCGATGCAAGATTCTGCAAGCCTCTCGACGGAGACCTGATCAAGCAGTTGGCTCAAGAGCATGAGGTTCTAATTACTGTTGAAGAAGGATCCATTGGAGGATTCAGTACCCATGTTTCTCATTTCTTATGCTTGAATGGGCTGCTAGACGGAAACCTTAAGGTAAAAGCTTCTACACTTGAGCATATACTGTCAGAAATCAAGAACGACAAGCAACAAGTCTCGATAAACAAGATAGGAAAACCGCTAATGTAATACGTTCTTATTTAGGATAGGTAGTTCGTTTAACTCCAGCAAACGTCACGAAAAAATTGGACAAAAGTACGCAATTACACAAAATCAGACATTCTATTTTTGTATCATCCTAACCTGTACTTGTTTCTTGCTTTTCATGGTGCAGTGGAGGCCGATGACGCTCCCTGACAGATATATCGACCACGGGGCTCAAAGTGACCAGATTGATGAAGCTGGGCTCAGCCCAAAGCACATTGCGGGCACTGTTTTGTCACTAATTGGCGAGGGAAAGGACAGTTTCTAGTTGCTGAACCTGTAATAATTACCTGGATGGAACTAAGAGGATAGTCTCCACAGGGACTCTCGTTTTATACATCTTGTACATATGGAGATAGGTTGGTCATGAGAAGACCAAATCCATGAGGGGAAGTTTGTCTTGATTTACTTTCCTGAAAGAAGAAATAAGAGAAATAGATCATGTAATAATTTATAGTTTTATTCGGTGGAAAACGTTGTGATATATTGTTCTGCAGAAAGAAAGTTGTCTTGATTCTTGAATTTGGGTTATGTAAGTGGGAAGAATAATCATATCCATTTTTTTTATATATGTTCAAGTCATGTTTTTCTTGGATAATTTATATCGACAACTTTTAAAATTAAATTTAATTATATTAATATATCTAAAATTAAAAGTACAGTCATATGAGGTTGTAGTAGCACTACAAAAATAATAACATTGTACCATAGCTAATTGTCATAAATAAAAATTAATAGTCGTACTAAAAAGAATTATTGACAATGGTCACGCAATATTTGTTCAAGTGTTATTTTTGCGAGTATGTCGGCAAAAATAATTTTCATGATGTATAAATTAAATTTGTGCATCGATTTTTCTTTAACCATAGTTAATAACAGTTATGTACCATAGCATTAATCTATTGTTAAAATCGTATGCAATACTAACTTTTCTTCTAGTGTTGTAATTATAAGTGCATTGCCTATTTAGGACCAAACTTTGCAAACCATGATTAATACCACTATAAGAAATAATGTTATAAGCGACAACACAAATTCCTTATAAAATACTAGAATTCGTCACTAATTTACATTAGCGACAATATTAACAAGAAAAATATTTACTTTGTAAGCAGCTTAATGCTGATTATAGCATCCTTTTTTTTCTTTGTTGCTGATATTGTTAGAAATTTTACTACCGAAAATATTATTAGTAAAAAATTTTCGAAAAATAATTAATTTTTCTGTTAAGGCCAGCTACGAAGTTTGGCAATATTAAAGTTTCTTTATAATTGTAGTGAGAAAATATTTTATTTCTAAATGTTAACTTTAAAATTATTAGTCATTGCTGCATTTATTGCTAATTATCAATAAATTTACTCTCATTTCTAATTTTATAGTTGTTGACATAATCTCTTGAAATGAACATGACAAATATTTTGTCCTCAGCTAAAATCACGATAAATATTGATTTCATAGTCAAAATTTATTTATTTTTACTGCTTTTATTTTATCATAATAAATAATTTAATTTATTATAATTTTCAAACGACAATCATTATAATAGCATATATATATATATATATATTTGTAATGTCTTGCAACGTCTATAAATTATTTGTGTGGCAATATTGTTGGCGCCCACATCGTTTCTCATAAAGTTAGTGGGCAATATTTGTCATAAATTCAGAGCCCAAATGTTTCATCTTGTTGCCATAGTCTCTGAAGCCCAAAATTGCAACCAAAATATATATTGAGGCAAAATTATATTTTTTTGTCATGTAATTATATATTGTAAGACTTTTGTTTTTGTAATTTATTTTATTTATATATATATAGTTTTTTGTTTTGGATGAATTTAATTCTGAATATCAACTGTGTTACATCAAAGATGAGATCTATTTCAATATGAAGAATATAAAACTATCAATACATGACTAAATTTGTTAAAAAATGATTAAATATGAGATGTTAATGACTAAATTCATTATAAAGAAATAGCTAAATATACATAAAGTAAGTCACATGATAAAAAATACTAGCGACCTATAATTACAGGACAAAAAAAAAATGTAATTTTGCGGGTAAATTATATGTTTGGTCTCATAAATGAACATGTTTCTAATTTTGATTCCACACTCAAACAAATTCACACATTGAGTCCCATATGTAGTTTTTTTTTTTTTTTTTTCAATTTGAGGACTATTGAGGGATTTCCGTCAACACATTGAGTCCCATATGTAGTTTTTTTTTTTTTTTTTTTCAATTTGAGGACTATTGAGGGATTTCCGTCAAATTGATAACGGCAATTGCTCTCTATATCTACAAATTGATAAAGAAATAGCTAAATATATACATAAAGTAATTCACATGATCAAAAATACTAGCGACCTATAATTACAGGACAAAAGAAAATATAATTTTGCGGGTAAATTACATTTTTGGTCCCATAAATGGACCTGTTTCTAATTTTGGTTCCACACTCAAACAAATTCACACATTGAGTCCCATATGTGGTTTTTTTTTTCAATTCGAGGGCTCTTGAGGGATTTTCATCAAATTGATAACGGCAGTTGCTCTCTATATCTACAAATTGATAAAGAAATAGCTAAATATATACATAAAGTAATTCACATGATAAAAAAATACTAGCGACCTATAATTACGGGACAAAAGAGAATGTGATTTTGCCTATCTACATATTAGTGTAATTTCCGTGAAAATATTTATATTTAATTATAATGTTTGTAATTAGGTATGTTAATTTGGTAATTAATTATCTTTTTAACTAATATACTAATTATCTTTTGCTTTTTCTTATCAACATATTCCTTGAAAGTTTTATTCAAAATAGTCACTTTATAAAAAAATTATCAATTCATTACATATCTTTATAACAATATATTTTTTAAAAATTTCTTAAAGTTCAAATTAAGTATATTTTTCAAAATATTTTTAAAATAACAATATAAATAATGCTCCTTACTCTCAGCATACTATCTTTTTGTCAAATTCCAAAACATATAATCCAAAAATTCATATTTTATTTATCTTTTATACATTTAAAATTAGCCGTCGTCGCATACGATGCCTCGTCCCACGAGCATAAATTTTTTAAGTGTAAATTAAAATACAAAAAATTCGGTTAATATGAAACAAAGTGAAGAGAGCAACGTGTCAGAATGCGGAGTTTAACCTACATTATATTTAAATTCATATATTTTACCAATGTTTTGGTATAAATATTTTACGTGTTGGCTTCTGTTGTAATTAGCTATAGAAGCACACTCAATGTGTACGCGCAATTTATATATTTATTATATTTATTCAATTAATGACAAAGAAAAATAAAATAAAATAATTAATTGATCATGTAAAAAATATTTAGTCATGACCATTAATGGGAGGCCCAAAACCCACTGCTTACTTGGATGGCTCTTATTAATCACTAACGCCCACTCATTCAACCCATGACCCGATCCAACTCATACCCATAACCTGGCCCGATTAGCTTTTAACTCCAAAAATAAACCTAAATCATTTTCACTTATCTCTCTCTTTCTCTCAGATGAAGCAGCCGTTTCTCTTTTTCTCCCTCTCTCTCAAGCCGCGGTCTCTCTTCTTCATTCAAATCCGTGTTCTTGAATCTTTCAACAATGGCTTCCCAATGGTGTTGGGAAGATTGACCACCACCATTTTCATCCTCTCTTGTCACTATAAATATCTCTCCTCCCTCTCATTTCTTTAACCTGAAAAATACATAAGAGAAAATTCCTTATTTTCTTAAATCTCTTTGTGAAAATTCCTAGTGGTTAGTTTAATCCTTTTTGGCTAAGTTCTTTGTGAACTAGTGGTGTATTCTCTTGGTGAAAAATGAGCAACCGTGAGTTGTTGTAGTTGTCGGCCTTCTTGTAGCCGCGTCAACCGCCTCGAATCTTTGGCTCCCTGAGCTGACATTCTTTATTCGCTTATTTGACTTCTGTAATTATTATTACCATAATATTATTGGCTTGTATTATTTAAGGGTTCAAAACCCCCTAAATCTGTAATAGTTGAGTTAGGGATTTACTAGCTTCCGCTGCAGGGTTTATACCCAACAGTGGTATTAGAGCCGTAGTTTCTATTTCCGTCTCCGACGCCGGTAAGATTGTTCTTTTCCGCTTCGTGCGATTTTTGTTTTTTTTTTTTTTTTTGGCATAATATTGACTGTCTGAATTTCTTTTTTTTTATGCATCTTTTTAGTGATGGTGGAGTTATTTGTTGACAGAAAAATGGTTGCAAGAGTAGTAATGTTTTTCATTAATGTGATATTTGTTTAGAAGTAAAGAACATTATGCAATTTTAATATGCAGTTCGAAAGCAAAGGAAATTGGAGAATTTTGAGTATTCATTTATGTGGAAATTAGTATGTCTATTGCTATTTTGTTGTTGATTTTCCACTGCTTTTGGCGAAAAAAGGGTTGCTGAAAATTGTTGTTTTGTTGTTTTTAAACCATC
The DNA here is from genome assembly GCF_000512975.1 of Sesamum indicum. Taxonomy (NCBI): domain Eukaryota; kingdom Viridiplantae; phylum Streptophyta; class Magnoliopsida; order Lamiales; family Pedaliaceae; genus Sesamum; species Sesamum indicum. The sequence continues at coordinate 9,676,436 of NC_026146.1, read as the reverse complement.
AATCTGCTGTTTGTTGCTGTTTTTTAGTTGCTGTTTTGCTGTCTATATCTGTAGTCTTTAGTTGTTGTTTTGCTACTGTATTTTTCACTGCTACTCGACAGAAAATCTTCGAGAAATTTCTGAAATTTTTTTGTAGTTTAGCCGTTTTTTTGGCCTCTGATAGTCTATTATTCTGCCTCTATTTGTGGCTATTTACCGCTGTAATCGTGCTCTCAAATTTCTGTGATATATTATTGTTGGCCGATTCCCCGATCTCCCTGTCAAACCACTCACTTGGCTGGACCCTTGAGATCGCAGGTATCTGGTCGAGATTTGGCTTGGGAATTCTTGATTTTCTTGCTTCGTGAATGCTACATGATAATTTAACGCTAAGTGCATTATGATTGAAGAATATGTTTTTTTTGGCTTTGTGAAAATGATCGCTATGTACACTTGTGTTGTGAGTAAAATTAATGCTTAGTGCATTAAGTAATGTTCCTTCGTGAGTATTGTTAGTCTTTATGTCATTAGCCTAAGTGGCTAAATGTTTTTGAAAATAAGCCTATATGGATATTTAATTTAGCCTTAGTGGCTGTATGAATGAACCTAGGTGGTTGTGTGATATTGCTTTGGTCACGATTTTTATCTATGTGGTTGTGTGATTGTGCCTTAGTGGCCATATGTGTATGCCTAAGTGGCTAATTGGGTCTTCGTGAAATATGCCTAAGTGATTGGTTAAACCTAGGTGGTTTGTTGAGCCTTTGTGGCTAGTTGAGTCTTTGCATGCCTTGGTGGCCGTTTTCTCCTATATGGTTGCGTACATTAGCCTAAGTGGCTGAAAAAATCTAAATAGTTGTTTGATGTAGCCTTGGTGGCTTGTTGATTCTTTGTGTGCCTTGGTGGATGGTTGGTTGTGCTTTAGTGGATGGCTAGTTGTGCCTTGGTGGCAATATGCTATAGCTTAGTTTCATTTGAAATTAACTTAGTGTTAATTGTTGTAAATTTTTAAAAATGCTAATTGAGCTGAGTGTTATACTTTGTTATATCATGTTACTAACATCTTTTTCCCAGGTAAAAGTCCTCAGCTATAATGAATGCCAAAGATTCGGCTTTTGGCTAGGTTCCCAATCGGGTCCTGTTCCAAGGTAGAGAATGTAAAAAAAATATTTGGCCCATGACCAATAATGGGAGGCCCAAAACCCACCACTTACTTGCATGACTCTTATTAATCACCAAGGCCCACTCATCCAACTCATGACCCAGTCCAACACCATGCCCATAACTCGACCCAATTAGCTTTTAACCCAAAAAATAGCCCTAAATTATTTTCACTCATCTCTCTCTTTCTCTCATATGAAGTAGCCTTTTGTCTATTTCTCCCTCTCTCTAAAGCCGCGGTCTCTCTTCTTCATTCAAATCTGTCTCCTTGAATCCTTCAACAATTGCTTCCCAATGGTGTTGGGAATATTGACCACCACCATTTTCATCCTCTCTTGTCACTATAAATATCTCTCCTCCCTCTCGTTTCTTTAACCCGAAAAATACATAAGAGAAAAATCCTTGTGTTCTTAAATCTCTTTGTGAAAATCCTTAGTGGTTAGTTTAATCCTTTGTGGCTAACTTCTGTGTGAACTAGTGGTGTATTCTCTTGGTTAGAAAGGAGCAACCGTGAGTGGTTGTGGTTGTCGACCTTCTTGTGGCCGTGTCGACCACCTCGGATCTTTGGCTCCCTGAGCTGACATTTTTTATTCGTTTTATTTTGTTTCTGTAATTATTATTATCATTGTATTATTTAAGCATTCAAAACCCCCTAAATCTGTAATAGTTGAGTGAAGGATTTACGAGCTTCCTCTGCGGGGTTTATACCCAACAGACCACGACTAATATTCTTTCTCACAATTCTTATTAACTTTAAATATGCATGAATAAATATTATTGAGACATAACGATATCCAACAATACTATGATAGTTGAAGGAGTAGGCTACAAAACGGAGAGTTTAGCACTCCGATATTTAAGTCAGTAATGTTCTTACCGAAAAAATGATAATGAAAACTTGAATCAATGTGATAATAATAGTTGAATATGATATGAAATGATGAAATTAGTGTAGAGTGCAAAGAGTGAGCTAAAAGTAGCTTAGAGAGAGAGAGAGAGAGAGAGAGAGAGAGAGAGAGAGAGAGAGAGAGAGAGAGAGAGAGAGAGAGAGA
>NC_026146.1:9669872-9674235 GCF_000512975.1 Sesamum indicum | reverse complement strand
GAGAGAGAGAGAGAGAGAGAGAGAGAGAGAGAGAGAGTCAAAGTGTGACAAAAGTTGTCACCAAAATTACTGCACTAAGAGTCAAATTATAGACATTCCTGGAGCAAGACTCCGAAAGCAGTTGGGGTGAATTGTACACTGTTGGATGACTGCACGTGTAGATTTAGGATTTTTTAATTTATCTAGATGAAAATATAACCTCTTGACTAAGCCTTTCCAATTTATTTGAGAATTCATGGATCTGTTACTTGCTACTTGAAGAGTTATCTTTAGTCGGATTATTTAGAGTTAGTTGGAGATCTTTTAGTATGACGTGTTCTAGAGCATTGGCAATTTATGCAACATATCGTTTTTGTTGTATTTTGACTCAACTTGTTGGATTGCAAGGTTAGGGAAAAAAGAATAGTTTGTAGGTTATTATGCCCTGTTCTTAGCCCAATAGGCTTAGTCTGTTGGATTGCTCAGCGGGGCTCACTTTCTCATTTCCTGGAATCAAAGATTATTTGAGGGGCATCAATTATTAATTAGAAAAATTCTAAAGATATGGTAATCTATAATAACTATAAAAAAGAAGACACTTTTGTGTCTAAAATAGAAGCTATTTTATGCACTTTCATATAATTTGTCCTTTGTTTTTCTATAATTTACTCATCAACTTCTTTTTTCCAAAGTAATTAACTAATTTTATAGAGGACAAAAAAATGGAACCTTAGCCTATTTTGATAGTTCTCTTTCTATCTTTACAAACTACCTAAAATACCATCACCGTTTTTGAATCTCCAACAGCATAATCATTTTTTATTTGTTTCGACCTCTTAGGTCCTCATCTATGTATGGTGACAAAAATGGCTGTGAGCATCTGAATTGTTGTTGTCGTAGTGTCTTGAGCATATGTGATGGTAAAACCCTAATTTTATTTGAAAAAAATTATTTTATCACTGAAAAGCTTCAAATTGCAAATTTATCTAGACGATCCGTGTTTTCCTAATAAGGTTGGGTCACGATACGGGTCGGTGCGGGCGACCCAACCCTGACAATCCGGGACATGTGGTAGATATCTATTGGACCAACAGAACCCCTAGTTTTACACTATAAATATGTCATATTCAGTACATTTATGGTACGCCCTTTCTACTACTATTTAATTTAGATTGCTCAGATTCGCTAGCTCAATAACGACCTGACTCACGATCTAGATACCAAGCGTTGACTTAAGTATCGGAAGGTTTAGCTGGGAGTCACCCCAGTACGCCTAACGATCTGTTTCTCTAGTCTCAAGGCCCTTACATCAGTTTGGGAGAGATAGCGACCTCGAACCGCTTGGAGGACCAGTTCATCCGACCAAGGAGGTCATGCATATTTCGACCCGGATCAATATATTTTGTGAATTGTATTGTTTTTAGGACATTTCGCATGGTTAAGGTATTAAGGATAATTGGATTGATTATTTGCAGGGGGAGTGGATTTTCCATTCCAATCAAAAGAATAATCATAAATTCAGCCCTCAAAAAAATATCCATAGTATTGTCAACCTTCGAATGAAATATCACGAAGAAAATAAAAAATCATGTTAACCAAATCACAGCCATCTCATCTGCTACAAACACTGTCAGATATATTGTTTGTTTAATTTGGTTGTCTTTGGTTTATCATTATGTTCTTTTCGTTTCCAATTTGTTTTCAAATATGCTCAGATCAATTGCTTGATTTTGATGGTGTATAAAAATTTGTTTAATTGATATGCACCTAATTGTAAGATACAGTAATTGAAACTAGGGGGAAATTGTAATATATGCACCTAATTCAAGTTTTGTTAGAAGTTATTCTCATTAAATGTGCTAATGCAATTTCACTTACAAGATTAAATATTATTTAGAACTCCTGTGTTAAAGTTTGGCTATAGCCATTTTATTGAAAATGAAATAGAATATTGAGGTTAAACATTGTCAAAAAAAAAAAAAAAAATGAGTTGAGTACGGGTCGATCGATAAGAGTACAAGCGGAAGCTGTTTGTCGAGTCCTAGCTTGTAAATGTCACAGTCTTATCGATTTTTCTTGGAATTGCCTCTTTATTGGGGATATGTTTTACTATTTTATCTTATCACTATATGCGTTGGCCTTATTTGAAGGCATGAGAGTTCAAATATCAATTCATTTCTTTTCTCTTTTTTTCTTTTTTTTTTTTATGTATGAAAGTGCTAAATTTCACTCTTTGAATTTACAGATTATGGACACTTTTGTAATTAGGATCCTCAACCACCAAGGTAAAAAAAAAAAAAAAAAAAGTGACTTGTGCATATGTCTGTATTCAAGATGCACAGTAGGTCGGATTGAACTAACTCAATCCAGGACCGAATTGAATTAATAAAAAAAAGGGTGGTTAACTCCAGGTCTGCTTGTGATTGCCACAAAATATAGTCGCATGCTTCATAAATTGATCCAATGCTACGAGAGATGTCTATAATAGTAATTTTAATATATTTTTAATTATATTTTATTTTTCTCTCACCCCACTACTCCATTTTTCTCTCTCACGTTCCCCATATTCTTTGGCCTCACAAACTTTCATAATTTTAATGAACAATGTTACAATTATATTTTTCTAACAAGCTTTTATATTTTTAATAAATTTACGACTATAATTTATTTTTTCTTTCTTACTTTACTCCACATTTCTTTTTTCCCACATACTTTTTCTTTTTTCTTGCCTCACTACGTTTTGTGTCTTTTTATAATTTTTTTTTCATCTCACAAGTTCCTTCCACATTCACAAATGGCAGTTAATAACACCGCTGCATCAATTTTTTTGTAAAGCCAAAAATGCCCTTCAACTGATAAAATAATTAACTTATTTAACTTTTTAAATTTATATTAATTTATAATTTATTTTTTTCTTTCTTTATTCTTTGTTTATTTTTATTTATAATATTATTTTTAAATATATTTTAAAGTATGCAAAAAAAATATATTCATTATATGCACGTAGGAGCGTTGTGCCACAATGGCTAGTTATATAAGAACAAACATGTTTGAGGATATTTAGTGAAAAACAAAAGATGGATAAATATATTTTTTGCTCTCAAATATAATCACTGATGAGATATTGATCCTCAAATAATTTAAGGTTGCAATTTTGGTCCTTTCGTTAACTTTTCTGTTAAATTAACGGAAGTTTCATATAAAGTGAAAAAAATTGCTATCTTCCTCCAATTTTGTGGTGTTTTTCAAGTTGTAATCCAATGCACCTATTTTTTTTATTTTTCTTCAAACTTCAAAAGATAATAAATAAAAAAAATAAATTTAAGCAATAAATTTTTAAAATTTATTGATAATTCGTGGTTAAAATTATTTAGAAAATTTGTTACTTAAATTTATTTATTTTTTGTTTATTCTCTTTTGAATTTTGAAGAAAAAATCCCGTAATTTAGTGTTTTATATTTTATGTTTGTTCTTATTTTCTACCCACATCTTATAATTTTTCAATTTATTTTCTAATACGACAAATGATAGGAAAAAAATTAAAGGGATAAATGCACTTTTCCTATTTGAAATTTAGCATAATTACAAATAAAATTTTTGTGATTTAAAAAATTACATTTAGTTCCTCTGAGAACTCCTTTAATTTACCAAATAAATTCCTCCGTTGTCAAAATTTACAGAATTTGATGATATTAAAAAAATTAAATAAAAATTAATATATACCCTTAATTAACTTATATTGACCTATCACATGCCAAATCAGATGTAATTTTCAAAGCACAAGAGATTTATGTACAATTATACCAAATCTTAAGGGAAAAGAGTGTAATCAACATCTATACTTATAAAATAAAAAGTCATTCCACACTCACAAACGCGGTTAATGACACCATTGCACTATTTTTTTGTTAAGTCAAAAATTAGCTAATAAACTAACTAACTTATTAAATTTTTAAAATTTATATTAATGAATAAATTAGTTTTCTTTTTTTTTCTTCCTTTCTTTAAAAAAGGGGGTGGGGTGGGGGGGGGGGGTTTAAGGAGGGGGGGTAAAGGCGTGTGGGTTGCACCAAACTACAGATACGTCCTACTGGCTGCATGGTCCCTCCCAGCAAAATCTATCGAACCATGTGATGTATAAACCGGTGTGCCGCATATCATGATCACATAGTGGAGCCCACTGTTCCTCCACATTGCCCAAACAAGACTCTGATTTTTGTGCGGAATAATCAGTTTAAGTTTGCGCGGAAATTAGTGCCCCAAATACCACTGCAATAACTCAGTTACCAAACGCTGATTTCTCATCCTTTCTCCTCACTTTCCGAGCCCATATCTGCATTGAGCCGCGGTACCCAGGGCATTGTCGTAATTTCCCACGCTCTTC
>NC_026146.1:9657334-9669827 GCF_000512975.1 Sesamum indicum | reverse complement strand
CTCTTCCTCTTTTTTTAAATTTTTATTTATATTAATCGTTGTGACACGTAATTTTTTTGTATTCATATAAATTAATTAATTGTGATAATTATATGTATTTTTTAAGTTTGATGTAATTAAATGTAAGTTTTTTGTAATTTGAGAAATTACATCTAGTATTTTTGAGTTTGTATTCATCTAATAAATGAGTCATTACGTTAGTCAAAGTTCACCAAATTTGCTGATATTAACAAAAAAGATAAAAAAAAAAAATATGTGTTTACTCCTGATTGACTTAATATTGATTTATTGCAAGTTAAATAAATCTTTTAAAATCAAATTACCATGATATATCTATATGCGTTATTTCATGTTGAGAGGTATATCTTCATCTTTATAAAAGTAGTTTAATTGGAGAAAAAATTATTTGACTTGCAGTAAGTCAGTTATAAGTCAATCGAAGGCAAATATCAATTTCTTTTAGACTAAACTAGCCTTATAATGGTGAAAATATGCCTCTTCATATGCATTAACACGTGAAGATGTATGAGGGCAATTTGATTATAAAAAGATTTATTTGACCTGCAATACGTTAGTAATAAGTCAATCAGGAGTTAATAAAATCAACAAATTTGATGAATTTTGACTAACGAATGAACTTATTTATAACCAAACAAATCCCTGAGATGTTAGACGGAATTTTTCAAACCACAGGAAGTTTACGTGTAGTTGCACCAAACCTTAGAAAAAGGGAGTGTAATTATCCCTTTATTATATGTAGACTAGCAACCCACACACACACAATCCATAAAAAAATAAAAAAACTATAATAAAAATAAAATTAATTTACAAAAACACTTAGGTTGCATTTTGATTGAAAGATTTGAAATTACAGATCAAATCCTAATAATTAAAAAAAAAAATTTAACATCTTTGGATAATTTATAAATTTAAAGAATTTTTCTATTCTAATTTTTAAACTATATTTGGATGAATTTCAAATTCTTTTAAATGAAGTATTTTAAAATCCTTTTTTCAGATCCTTCCCTCAAATCCAAATTCATCAACTCAAATACACCCTTTAATAATTGAGTTTAATTGTATAAACAAATAAGAATTCAAACAAAGTAATAGAATTTGCAGTAGTAAAAACAAAAAAAAAAATAATGATGACAAAACTCTAACTTTAGATATTGAACATAATGAGTGAAATAAAGTGTGTTTGTATTTTTCCATTAATTATACTTTCTTCAAGAAAATAAATAATATTTACTAAAAATAATTAGATAAAATGCAAACTTTGAGTCCTTACAATTAGTAATATATGGTTGATAATAACAGGACCATATCCCAACCTTTTATGAAAATAAATGTTTCGGAGAGCTTTTTATATTAATTCATGAGTTTTAAAATATTCAAAATAATTAAATTTATCTTTTCACATGTTTTAAGTTTTCTATATTTTATATATGCTATATCATCTAATTATATTTGTTTTTTCACATATTATTATTTGATTAACTAATAAATTAATTATGTTTTGCAATCATGCAAGTTTAATTATTGTATATGAGTCAATAATTATATTACTTAGTGGGAGCATTATTAAATTAAACATATTCTATAATATCTTTAAAATATTAATATGAAATACTAATCGGGATGAAATTTATGATTTTTTTGTGGAGATATAGTTAATAGTGATGAATAACAAGTGAAATAATAAGCAAAATGATAGTATTTCTTTTACACATAAGGACAACACAGTCTTTCATCTGTTGAAAAATTTTCATGGCCCATGACCAAAAATAGGTAGGCCCAATGCACCTACTTGGATGGCTACAGTTTGGCCCAGGCCCACAACCCATGACCCGACCTGCCCAAACCCGATTTGACTACTTATACCTAAGTCTAATCATAATCTCTCATATCTCACATCTCTCTCTTCTCTCTCTCTAAAACAGTCAGTTGATGCTTCCTCTTCTCCGTGTCTTCTTCTTCAATCTCTCATTTATGGCCGCGGTTTTTCCATGGCCTTGGGACTTTGCCTTGGCCTCCTTTTTTCATTTCTACTTCCGAGAGCTACCTATATAATGGTGGTCGGTTTTCTTGGTAGTAAGCAATCAATCGAAAAGTGCTTGATTCTACCCCAAATGTGAGGATCTGTGTGATCGAGGGTTATAGTCTGTGGCAAGGGCTTCGTGCCAAAACCGTGTGCAACCGTGGGTTTTGTCTTATGGCTGCCGATCTTAGTGATCATGAGTAAAGCCTAAGAAATGGATTTTGGCTCTCTAAGCCTCGATTGACCGGTTATTTTTGCTGCTTTATGTTGCTGTAATTTTCGATTAATATCTTATAATTTTTGTGTATTATTTCTGTAATAATAATTAGGGTCTAACACCCAACAGTAGTATCAAAATCTCGGTTACTCTAATCTTGAAGACGCACGGCAACATCAAACCTCATTTCTTTATTTTTTGGCGAAATTGCTGCTGTTTTTTGTTGTATTTATCGTTAATTTAGTGCTAAAATTTGCTGTTTTTGTGCGATAATTGGTGCTGAAATTACTACTAAAAATTGTTCATTATGTTTGGATTTGTGTTTTAGTTGTTTTGTTTTGTGTTTTGGAAATAGAGAGAGAAAAATAGAGATAAATGAGTGTGTGTTGAAAATAGATGATATGTTTGGATTTGTATTTTGGAAAAATTTAAAATATTTTATAATAAGTGGTGTAGGTTTGATGTTGGGATTTGAGAGACAAAAATTACTGTTCATTATCAAATCATATATTTTTATATATAAATATGTATATATATAAATATTTTATCTTTAATGTTGTACTTTTGGGACAAAAATTACTGTTTATTGTCAAATCATGTCTGTTTTATATTATGTATATATATAAATATATATATATATTATATATAGAAAGTTGAAAAACATCAAAACACGCAGATAATGTGTAAAAACACAAAAACAAACATTGAGTGTGTTTTATCTTGTCTCGGGAAATGCGAAAATACAAAACCAAACAAAGCCGTTGTTTTTTGGTGTGACATTGTTGAAAAATTATTGTTGTTTTTGGGTAAAATTAGTTGCTAAAATTGTTGTTTTTTCTCTACTTTAGATGCTGTTTTGCTGCTAAATTTTTCACTGTCATTTGGCCGAGAATTTCTGCGATATTTCTGAAATTTTTTGTTGTAGTTTTAGCCATTTTTCGTGCCTTTGTTTGTGTCTATTTTTGGGGCAAAATTTGTTTTAATCCTCTCGAAGTACTGCTGCATTTTTCTTTGAAAATTATGTGATATATTATTATTATTAACCTATTCCCCAATCTCCCCATCAAACCACTCACTTGGCCGAACCCTTGAGGTTGTGGGTATCTAGTTGAGCTTGACCGGGATCCTTTCAAAATTTGAAACTTTTATTGATTGCATCAATTCATAATTTGTTCGTTTCGTGAATGCTACGTGTAATATTATTGAAGAATATTTTTGGCTTTGTGCAAATGATCGCTATGTACACTTGTGTTGTGAGTGATATTAATGCTTAGTGCATTAAGTAATATTTTTCCTTTGTGGATATTGTTAGTCTTTGTGTCATTTGCCTAAGTGGCTAAATGTTTTCTTTTTAAAATAAAGCTATGTGGATGTTTGATTTAACTTTAGTGGTTGTATGAATGTGCCTAAGTGGCTAGTTGAACCTATGTGGTTGTGTGATTCGTGCTTAGGTGGCTTATTGAGCCTGTGTGGCTGGTTGTACCTAAGTGGCTTGTAAATGTCTGAGTGGCTAGTTGAGTTCTTTGTGTGCCTTGGTGGGTGGTTGAATCTTTTTTATTGTGCCTCAATAGCAATATGCTATAGCTTGATTTTTTTTCTTGAAAATTAACTTAGCGATAATTGTTGCGTTCAAATGTTCAAAGTTCTTAGTATTAATTACAAAATGAGTTGTGTGCTATATCTTGTGTTATCATGTTACTAACATTTGTTTTGCAGGTAAAAGTTCTCGGCTATGATGAATGCCAGATCCGTTTAATCCCTTTGGGCCAGGCTCCTTTTTGGTCTTGGTCCAAGGTGGAGCATGTTGAAAAATTTTGATAGCCTATGACCAAAAATAGGTAGGCCTAATGCAGCTACTTGGATGGCTATGGTTTGGCCTAAGCCCACGACCCACTAGCCCACAACCCATGATCCGACCCACCCATACCTGGTTTGACTACTTATATCTACGTTTAATCATAATCTCTCATATTTCACATCTCTCTCTTCTCTCTCTAAAACGGCCGATTGATGCTCCCTCTTCTCCATGTCTTCTTCTTCAACCTCTCATTTATGGTCGCGGTTTTCCCATGGCCTTGGGACTTTGCCTTGGCCTCCTTCTTCCATTTCTACTTTCGAGAGCTACCTATATAATGGTGGTAGGTTTTTCTTGATTGTAAGCAATCAATCGAAAAGTGCTTGATTCTACCCCAAATATGAGGATCTGTATGATCGAGGGTTATAGCCTTTGTGGCAAGGGTTTTGTACCAAAACCATGTGCAACCGTGGGTTTTATCTTATGGTTTCCGATCTTAGTGATCGTGAATAAAGCCTAAAAAATAGATTTGGCTCTCTAAGCCTCGATTGATCGATTATTTCCGCTGCTTTATGTTGCTGTAATTTTCTATTAATATATAATTTTTGTGTATTATGTCTATAATAATAATTAGGGCCTAACACCCAACATCATCAATTAAGTTTATTTTAGAAGTGATTTTTCTCCAAAACAATATTCAATTTAGGTTTTATCTGCCTTTTTTGCAAATCTCGATCATTAGGGTTGCTGGTTTGTGCTTTATCATCCTGTCGCAGGTGTATTTTCGATTCTATGGTTTCTTTGGCCGCATGCATGGAGCCTGATTTGGCTCACTTTTGGAAGGTGTTCCTATTAATGGTTGAGGATGAGATGGAGGTGGATTTTTTGGTGACCGCTTGTTCACAGGGCATAGGTTGGAGGATATAATGTGGTGGGCTGCCTTCTGTCGCGATGGACTTTCCACTTTGAAGCCCTAAAGCTTACCTTAACCACGGCTTTTGATATCAAGAGATTGGATACCAAACTTATTGAGGGTTGCGGTGTCTGATTTGCTTCAATCATGCTCTTGATCGAGAATAGGTGTTGGAAAATGGGCTGTGGGTGTTCGAGAAGAACTTGGATATTCTCAGAGCACTCGAAGAGGATGAAAATCCAGCTTCTGTCGATCTTGATTGGTGTGAGTTCCATGTCCATATCCACAATCTACCGTTGGAAAAAATGATGTAAAAAAAGAGCTGACTTCATTGGTAATCATATTAGAAGATTCAATAATGTAGACAAGGATAAAGGATGGCAGGGTGTGGGGGCCTTTCTACGGATTAGGGTTAGTCTCAACATGCAGCGTTCGTTGAATAGGGTTATGTACGTGAAGAGTGAAACGGGGGTGGTGCATGTAGTTAGGTTCTTATATGAATGACTGCGAAACTTCTACCATTTATGTCATCGCCTTAGACACCTCTAGCAGCACTGTGCGGTTCAGGGCATAATTAGTTGTTTGCAGCGTGCTTGAGGTAGCTACTACTCGATTTTGGCAACAGATAGGTAATTTCATGGGTGGAGGTCCATCTACTCCCGAATACTTTGTCCTTAGCAAATGGCTTCGGGTACTGAAATTTTGATTAAACTCAGGGCTGACATTGTGTGTCTTTCCCAGGGTCATCCACGTTTGCACGCATTTCAACTCACCCTAAGCTCTGGGCCCTATCCCGTGCTTTACTTCAAATTTTCGTCTTCCTGATTAGCCATCTGTCCTGCCCAAATTGACATCCATTAATCAACTTGTCGCTCTTTGTGCCTCATCACAAAAATGTCCCTTCCAGCCGACGTCTCACCTCCAGCTCTACGATTAGGGCCTCTCACTCCCTTTTACCGACTTTACACTCTTACCAAAATGTCCTGTTCTAGCACTATAAATATCCAATGTTGGAACTGCCAGAGGTTAGGAAGCCCTTGAACAGTTCAATTCCTGGGTGACCACATTGGCACCCATGACCATAGTGTGGGCTTCTTGTCGGAAACCAAGTGCTACAACAGTAAGATTTAAGCAGTTAAATAGAAATTAGAATAGTATGGGATTAGTCTATACTCCAGGGATAAAAGGGGTCATCTGGCTTTGTTTGTGGTCTAAGTTGATGGTTGTAGTTGTTCAGAGTTAATTGAGTAATCAAATTGATGTGTTTGTTGAGACTCTGGGCTCCTCTCAATGGTGGTGGTTTTCTGGGATCTATGATAAACCGAATGTGTGTAGGAGAAAGGAGATCTGGAGGTTGCTCCAGGGATCTTAATGTCTGTGTCTTTGGTGGCGGTGATTTGAATGAACTCCTGCACCAAAATGAGAAAGACGATGGGGGCTTCTTTTGAATTAGGGAGTTGCAGAGTTGTGATTTACATGATTAAGGTTTAAGGGGGTTCAATTTACGTGGTGCAATAATCAGGATCATCCAGCAATGATCCAGGACCGTCTTGACCGGGCCTATAGCAACTCAGCATGGTCCCAAATGTTTCTTGGAGCTCAAGTTCGTCGCAACCCTACGGTTTACTCAGGCCATGCAACAATCTCATCGCTACTGAGCCACCTCAGGTGCAGACCCACAATCAAATGCGGCCTTGCCGTTTTCAAGCTCAATGGGCCCAAAAGGCGAATTGTGAGGAAGTGATTGCTAGATCGTGGACTCTTGGAGTTGGTTATACGATGCAGGGCCATGTTAGGTACACTGTTGTCTAAGACGCTCTATAGTTGGGGCTTAAGCCTTTGAGGGTTTCTTGAAGAAAATAGATTGGTTAGTTGCAGAAGGAGATAGTTCCCATACAGAGAGGAGCACAGTCTATTGAAGCTAAGGTGCACGAATGGAGATTCCAGACTAAACTGGACAGACTCTTAGCACAGGATGAAAAGTACTAGCATCAGAGGGCAAAGACACACTGGCTAAAGTAGGGAGATAGAAATACCTCGTTCTTCCACGACAAAGCTACTAAATGATTTTGAATCAATCCGGCTTTTTGATGGGGTCCATTCAAATAGAAATATGGTTGTTCAATTTGAAAAATCATAACATTTCACGAACATCTAATCCATAATTATAAAATTGTGAATTTTTTATAATTCTCTAAAATCAATTATTTAAAAATTAAATAATTGGGCAGCAAATTATGTGTATTGACTAAAGAATTGTAATAATGATATGTTCTTTTTCTTTCCATTATAAGTATTAATTAATACCTTAATTTTCTACATTAGTATAAGATAAATTAAAATATTTTAGCTCTATCCCATGCTATAATTAACTACTGGAGACAAAGTCAATTGTATCCCACTTTCTACTAATGGCAAAAGTTGATTAGCCATAAGATTAAGTGCTTAGCCATAATGAATATTCTAATTAGCAATAATTCATTAAATAATATAGGATTAATTCCTTGATTGCCACGTTTACCTAAAAGACTGATCAAGACGACATCGTCCAATCAAATGTGGCAGCATGCGAGAGCATTACAAGTTTATTATTTATTAATCAATTGAAGAAAGCTGCTCAGACTTTTATAACTTCAAAAGAAAGAATAAAGGTAAGCTAATCTTATGTTAAACTAATCAGATGTCGGTTTTAGTCTGATGATGATTGAGTTTGCAGAGTCTGTGCTAAGAGATTGAGAATTAGTGAAAAATTATAAGTGGCTCAAATATAAAATGGTCGGAAAAATTACGTGTCCTTATCATTGACCAAGAAAATGATTAAGTAAAGAAATAATGACGTATATAACAGGTAAGATAACTAGTTGGAGGAAAATTTTAGTTGGAGTCAAGCTCGGCTGAATCTGAATTAATTATGTATTAAGTGTAATACATTTATCGTATTGGTGTACAGTTTCAAAAAAGTGACCAATTATGTGACAAATGTATCACACTTGTTCTATGATTGATTTGGTCTGGACAAATCTGATTCGGGCAAGAAGTTTCCGTAGTTGGAGGGACAATTTTAATTCGAATCACGTCTGGCTACATGGAAGCCTAGCAAGTGTAATATTCTCATTATGTGATTGGTCTACGGTTAAAAGAAAAAGTGACCAATCGCATGACAAATGTGATACATTTGCTATGCGATTGATTTGATTCGACCAAACTTGATTTGTGTAAGAATTTTTCTAATTGGGGAAGCCCAATGGTTTGGCCTCAAAAGTTTTTGCGGGATGTTTTGTATTCGAACCGGTATGTTTGCCTATGCATGAGTGTGACGAGTGCGTGTTTAAAAAAAAAACACAAGATAATTAGTTGGAATAGCAGGCTATGAAAGGAGTGTTCGCAATAACTTCTACTTGTGTGATAAAAATAAGATATGCAAAAAGTTAGATAATAGTAAGAGTTGGGAGTATTTAAAAATGAAAATAAAAAATAGAAAAAAGTTGATGATGGAATGTTTGGGAAAATAATTAATGGTTATAATTTTATCAATAATCTACACGAATTGGTAAGGAAAATGTTTATAGGTATTAATTTAAATTAACTTAATTCAAACAATTTATAAGTAAAAATTATAAATAAAAAAAATATTATTTTTAATTTATTTTCATCGATAAGTTGATTAATATTTATTTTAAATAGTTGCAAATACCCTCAAACTCTACATGTTCAACTGACTTGTGTTAAATTGGGCTAAGTTTTAATTGAATATGGAACTTAAATTTAATTAGAAAATTAATCAAAATACATTTTTTTTTTCTTGTTGGTTTTTGCATAAGAGTGTGACAGAAATATTTCTGGAAATATAACATGCATGTAATGATACTTATTATTCTTCATAGTCTTTTATTTATCTTTTCATTATTTTAAATATTTTTTTTAATTTTTTATTACAAATGCAATTGATCAATTTACAATTCCTTTTGTTTAAAAAAAAATGAGATTTTTTTAGTATGCAATTCATTATATTATTCAGTGCATTTAAATTTAAAAATTAATTTAATATATTAATAATCAAATCAAATAATATGTTCAAACTGGACAAAGAAACAACAATATGTTCAAATAAGAGCAAGAAACAAAAATTATTATAAAAATAGATATAGACCTACATTTATGAGACTCGAACTCATATAATTTTTTTATTGTGATGTCTCAACCTTCCTAGTCAAGTAAGACCTAACTGAATGTGTTGGCCAACTGCTATATTGGGGAAATAAATTAAAGCAAAGTCATTCCCCTCAAAACTTAAAACATTTAAGAGGCTCTAATAACACGTTCTAACATTAGATTTTTCACTGTTTTCTGATATAGACAAGTGTCTCATATTGATTACAGATGAGAAGTTTGAGTGGCTTATATGCCCAAAAGCATCTTCTCCTTAACAAGGTGCCTTCTTAGGACAAACCCGTACGACTTTTGGGAAGATAGAGCGGACAATACCTCGCGCAACAGAGAACTAATTGAGTCCCAAAACCTCATCATTTGGTGTTGTCTGCAGAAACAAGGCCTTCGCCCCTCCCAAGCTCCTCATTCGGGTGCCTGATGATGTAGGCAGTTCCACACTAGTTACAGATGAAGAGTTTAAGTGACTTATAAGTTTCAAGGCCTCCTCTTCTTAGAGAGGACCCTTTTCAGGATAAACCCGTGAGCAAAGCTAGAGCGGATAATACCTCAAGCAACAAAACACCAATTGAATTCCAAGCGGCATCACCTTCATATTTATTATTCAAAAATATACGTAAATTATTTTATATAAAATATTTCAAATCATAATAAATAATTCAAATAAGAAGATTGGCTGACCAATTAATATAATAGAAAGTCAATATTTTATCAAGCAAATGATGTAGATTTGTACTTCACAGTCACACCCATATACTATTATACTTCAAATTTTAGAAAAAGACAGATATATGAATATATGGTGATTAAGAAATTTAAAATACTATCCAAGTATATTACTTTTCAATTTAAATTTTACCATATAAGAATGAAAGAAGATAATAAAATTAAATGCAAATAAAAAGAAAATATATATAAGAAAATTTAAACGGTCATTGCAATAGTGTTTGAAACCCAAAAAATAGTCGTTGTAGCACATTTAGGAATGGGCATTGGAACACAGTTAAGAATGAAAATTAGCCGTTGTAGCTCTGTTGGAATGGTTATTGTAATACAATGTTTTTAATACATTAAGGTCGTTCCTAAATGTGATACACTTTGGTATCGTACTTGCAACACATATAATTCCCGCAAATTCCACGTTTAAGAACGGGCTTTGTAATACACATTTTTCAAAGTACTTAAAGTGTCTTAAATTATACCACATTTTGAAATAATATTTTCAAATATCATATTTTCATCACCCTTTGGACCACGTTTTGAAATGATAATTGTTGGATCGTTCCAATTTTTAACAAAAGCGTTCCAATATGAGTTATAATATTTTACTATTCCACGGTTGGCACAACATTAAGAACACAATTTGTAACACTAGTATTGGAACAGTAATAGTAACGGTCCGATCAGTGCAAAGATAAATGATTGAATAAATGAGAACCCCGATGTCAGTGACCTTATTCCGTGCCTTATCAGTTCCAATGGCCTCCCAATTAGGAAAGGATTGTAGAACAATAATATTATCTGTCCCAAATCTTGCATTTTTATTTAATGTACTACTTATAAAGATTGACTTAGATTTTTGGTCCAACGTTCTCAATTTTACATTTTTCTTAATACTATATTTTTAAAAATGATACCGTATTAATACATATCAAGTTTATATATGGTCGTTTTTGTATATTTTCAGCCCTCGTGACAATGTCTGTCAGCTACAGTGTCCTTTTCTTGAACATACATAATTATCCTTTTTTTAAGACGAACGTCCCGCTTTGACGTTGTTATTTAAAAAATAAAAAATAAAACGAACCGTACCAATGCATTTTCAATCAATACAATATAGTTTTATGTATTACCGATCAAATAAATGGACAGTATTCTTATACAACTATATGAATTTATCAAAATACATACATGTATAATCCTAATTGCACTTATTTATTTATTTTTTTTCATATATACATCCCTATGTGTATAAAAATATTTACACATACTGCATCTAACTGTGGTTTGTACATAAATATGCACACACATTAACACACACTCGTACGCAATTCTAAGATACTTCCTTTCTTGGGAACTTTAGATATTTAAACATTAGTGTAGATAGATGACAAAATTTTGAGATATTACTTTTATTGGCATGTATAGACAATTTTATAGATTTTTTTCCTCTTGGTCGGTATAGTAGTAATTATTTTTAGGCAAGGTCGCATTCGAAATGAACATCATCTTGTTCTATTCCATGTAATTATTTAATCTTAATTAATACTACTAATAGCTATAGCTTTTATTATATTTAATTATAGATATTCGATTCTTTTTTTTTTTTTTTCATCTTTTCCCTTTTGAGAAATATGACGTTTTCTAATTTAAATTTTTGAATATTTTTTATAACATAGTTTTGTACACTATAAAAAATAAATGAATTATTCTCTACACTATAAATAACTACGGTTTAAAAATTATGGTAAAGCAATACATATTTTTTTATCAGTCAAACAAAATCAATGTGAAAATTTTAATTTTGACGACAATAAAACAATATTTTGACATGATACATTTTAGGTATGATCAAAATATTTTGTCATTTGCCTACAGAAACAACTGCTAATAGTTGTTGGGCACGTAGTTAATTAGTACTTATCACAATTTTTTTTAATCATGTTAATTAACTATGACAAAGAAAATTCATAATTCTTCTATTGGTATTCAACGTTCTGATTTTTACTACCTTTTGATTTTAACGTTCGCCCAACAGTTAGCCCATTTCGTTAGATTTTTATTCATTTTTTTTCATTGAACTAAACAAAATGTTCTTGGACTATAAATTATAATTTTATTTATTTTTTAAAAATTTAAACTCCTTTTTATGGACTGGTAAGGCAAGAAGGAAAATTTCACCTTGTTAGCTATTTTTGATAATTTTTTTATTTCTGTTTTAAAAACAACAAGAAAAAAGTGGACATTATTAGCATCTATCGAATGATTACATAATTTATCAAATATCAAAGAGTGTATTAATATTTTTTCTGAAATAACGTGAAATATTTTTAATTATATCAAATTTTACAAAAATTCGTAATTTAATGAAACTTGCATTTATGACTCAATTATTTAACTGTACAAAAGTTATGAGAAAGCAGAGTTGTTTCTGATAAAGAAAGTAACATAAGAGTAGATTGCCCGTGATCTTTGTTTTTAATTAATCGATTGATAATCACTCTCGTGATCAACTTGCGCAAAATGTATTTCACCTTAGATTTCTTGCTCATTCATGTAAGAACAACTCTTGTCAATAGTTGTCATAAATCATAATCTATCCAGTCCTCGTAGCCCACTCCCCCCCCCCCCCCCACCCCA
>NC_026146.1:9642260-9657324 GCF_000512975.1 Sesamum indicum | reverse complement strand
TTCCGGTCCCTTGTTCCCCCCCCCCCCCCCCCCCCAACCCCAAATAGTGGGCCCTACGTCGGCACAGACAAATGACAACTACTTAACACAAAATATCAAGTCGGGACATCAAACCTTTTTTGTGGCAGGAAGTGCGTCCACGTGTCAACCCCACACTCGTCAGCAGCTAGATTTCCCTGCCTATGACTTGTTGGATAGATAGAGATGCAAAACTCTGCTGATTGGCACCAAGGCCACTAGTTACGCCTAGTCACCGATATTATTGGAGAGCAATCACCAGCTGAGACTATTCACTACTCAGAGAAAATTCAACATCCAATTTTCTTTTCATTTTTCAAGAAAATGGGAATCGCACAAGACGGTGGTGGCGCTGCCAGGCCCAAGTTCTTCCCGGCGGCGGCCTTGAATGTCGTGGCCAAGCCCTGCGACTACTGCAAGTCCGCCGCAGCCCTTCTCTTCTGCCGCGCTGACTCCGTCTTCATGTGCATAGCCTGCGACGCCAAAGTGCACGACAACATGAAACACGAGCGGGTTTGGATGTGCGAGGTCTGCGAGCAGGCCCCTGCCGCCGTCACCTGCAAGGCTGACGCCGCCGCGCTCTGTGTAACCTGCGACCGCGACATCCACTCCGCCAACCCCCTCGCTGGCCGCCACGAGCGTGTCGCAGTGGTCCCGTTCTATGAGACGGCGGAGTCAGTGGTGATGAAATCCGCCGCAGCCGCGCTGCTGGTTCCCGCCGGCGACTGCAACTCTAACATCTTTGTGGCTGATCACCCCAGCCAGCCTGACAGGAAATTAGACACAAATGGGTATATTCCTGATTCGTGGATTCCCACGAGCCCGATTATTACAGCCAAACTGCCGGCGGAAGCCCCTGATTTAAAATCCATGGAATTACTGTTCCAGGACTCGGATCAGTTCATTGATTTCGAGAATTACCAAATTTCATCACAACCTTACAGCGACAGCGTCGTCCCTGTGCAGACGACCATCAAACCACCGGCCCCTGCTCGATTAACCCGTGATCACTCATCGGAAAACAGGTTCGAGATCGACTTCACAAGATCCAATATCAATGCCTACAACAGCAGCTACACCACCGCATCTCTCAGTCACAGTGTAAAAACACCACTCACAAAACTTTAATGTTTTCCCCATTCATGCACCAAAATAAATGCTCAATTAAGCTGATCATCTTTACACAAAATTTTCAGGTTTCATCATCGTCAATGGACGTGGGGGTGGTACCCGACGGGAGCGCCCTGTCGGAAATCTCGTACCCTTTCTCGCGAAACATAAATTCATCCCTTGATCTGAATGGAAACCAAGGTTCCCAGGTTGTCGGAATGGACAGGGAAGCCAGGGTTTTAAGGTACAAGGAGAAGAGAAAGAACAGGAAATTCGAGAAGACAATTCGTTACGCCTCCCGGAAGGCGTACGCCGAAACCCGGCCAAGAATCAAAGGCCGGTTCGCAAAGAGAACCGACGCCGAGTCCGATATCGACCGGATTTTCGGCGCCGGCGCTGCTAATTTCATAGCCGACGCAAGGTACGGCGTCGTGCCGTCGTTTTGACGGCGGAGCTTGGAGCAAGAAGTCGTTGTATCAGTCTCTCGATGATTAGATTTGCATTTCAATGTGAAATAATTGAAGGGATAGTAAAAGGCATTAATTAGTATATGAATGAAATTAAGCACTATCTTTCCCGGCCATATGTCTGAGTCTGACTGTTGAATTTCCAGGCGGCGGCGACGACGACGACGTCGTATCAGCGCTACAGCCATGATTGTATCTGTATCTGCAGCATGGAAAGCCCATCTACTTTTAGTTGAGGGGCTTTTCTGTGTAAGGGTTAAATTCTTAGTCAGCTTCCAATCCATTGCACTTAGTTTTCACCTCTTCCAATTTCCATACTCCTCCTTTCACTTTCACTCTTTCAATCAATCAATAATACCTTAAAATCACATTCTAAATTAAAATTTTATTATTTACAAAAATATTCTCTCATTAATTATTAAATTATTAATTTTCTTATATAATTCATTTTACTAAATCATTCAAATGCTAGTTAATAGTTTCAAATTTTTTTCACATACGGTCGTTACATCGTTCAAATGCTGCTTAAACTACATCAATAATTCCATACTCTTAAATTAAAAAAAAAAAAACTCATCTGAATAAAATAAATTGACAAATAATAAACTCCTATAGAAAATAAAAGCGCACTTCTCCGGCGCCCCAACCTTATCACTTGAGTAATTACTATATTAAAAAATTTAAAGTGTTAATTCGTACCAATAATTTTTAATCACTATTGTAAGAATAATAAAGTAGTAAAAGCATGCAAATTTTTTACATACTTAATCAAATTAAATAATACAATCATAGCAAAATATCCTCGTGAAATTAATGATTGTTAACAAATACCCTCTCATGACATCTCGTTGCAAGAAGGGTACTGTTTTTTAAACGAGAGTATTAATAATTTTGAAAATAATAAAAAAATATTTGTAATTATGATAAATATTAGAACAGTCTTTCTAATTTATCCTAAAAGATATCAGAGCTATTAAAAATCATAGTTAATTTTCAAATATTACATAATTTTCATAATGTATATCTAATAACAATGTACAAAGTATTACCTTTATTGGTAGTGACAATCATTGATGGTTTAGTCCATCTGTCTGGACGTGCCCAAATACATCTCTTGGTGTATGGAGAAAGTGGGATCTAAATCTGGATCCTGGTTGGCTGAGGGGTCTTTTTCCAACCCAAAAATTACTATTATTATTTATTCTATTTTTTTTTTTGAAAAAATAGCGTTAGGTGAGGGAGTAACGTAGGGTTAGGTGCTGATTGAGTAAACCTAAATTTGGATAAAACAAGAATAGGTCTGCACTCTGATCCAAACATGCTGCCCTTCTCACCCAACTGCTTCAATGCTGGCCTCTAACCCTAGTTCGGCATATTCTCAACTCCAAGAATTCAATTATCTTTTTTTTTTTGTTCTTATCTTTGATTTATTGCACACCAAATTTTTGGTGTCTTCACTAATACAAATAAATAATCACAAAGCCGCATAATTAATATACAAGTTATTGTGATAAGTGGTTTTTGTGTGTATATAATAAATAATTTACGCTTTAAAAATAATATAAATAAAAGTATACACTGCATTAAAAAATATAAAAAAAAAAAGTAATTTATCAATTAATGTAAAATTTGAAAAGTTGAATGGGTTAGTTATCTTATCAGTTAAAGGGTATTTTTGACTTTACAAAAAATTAGTGTATTGATGTCATTTACTGCCGTTTGTAAGTGTGGAAGGTATTTTTCTGTGTTAGTATAGGTGTATATGTATTTAATTAGATAAATCAAAATGTTAAAAAATTTAAAAAAAGGATGGGAAATTATTAGAAAAAGAGTGAGAGAAGAAGTAGAGATATGAAAGGTGGGAAGAAAGAGGAATAGGAAGGTGAAGAGAGAGAAAAATAAAAATTAATTAAATAATTAACCAAATATACGAAGACATCATAAAAGTGGCCTTCAATTATATAAAAACACCATTCGGTGTATGTGCATAAAAAACTTTCAATAATTAAATATTATTTGAGAAAAAGATTATTGTAGAAAAATAATAATATAAAAATTATTATAATAAAAAATAAATAATTTTAAAAGAGCATATTTGAGGTATGAAAAAAAGAAAAAAAACTATTAATTATAAATAAATAACTATTTAGAAATTAGTTTTTACCACTTGTAAATAGTGGGGAAAGTATGAAAGTCAGTGAATCAAAAAAAAAAAAACGACTAAAAATAAGGAAGACATAAAAAAAATACTCTCCCTTAATATATAATATAAATATTTATTATTTCTCAAAGTAACAACAATGGCATTTATAATAATAGTACCAGTAATTATCAGTACAAAAATAATGGATTAATCTCTATATTATAAATCACTATGATTTAAACATTACGGCAGGTTGCTATTCTCGAGGATGATTAAATAAAATCGAAATGAAAATTGAAGTTTTGAATACAGTTAATCAGATTTGTTCATGGTTTTACGTATGACACGCCTAAATATTTACCGTAATTTTTAGTTGTAATTAATATTTTTTACATTGCTTGGAGAAAGCTATGGCTAATAATCCTTGAAAAGTCGTGATTAATTAGTAGTCATCACGATTTATAAATTTGGTAAGACTAAGCTTGAGGTCATATGAAAAAATTTGAGGTTATGGGTTTGAATCCCACCAAACGTGTGAGTATTTGTTTCATTTTATGTGAGTTATTGTAATTTATTTATCGTTTTTAATGAATTTAATGTATGGATTGAATTGAGTATTGCTCAATATATTAAAATGAGTTGTTGTAATTTATTACAATTATTTATAAAAAAAAGTCAACCATAAAAAAAAAATTATAGTTTTTCCAGTGAATAATAATATTATTATAAATAGATGAATAGGCGTCAATTGTTTTCACATATATTATAAAGGTTAGTTGTATATTTGATCAAAACACATTAAAATAAAATGCAATCACTTACTTCTTGTAATAGTTTTTTATTCTAATTTTATATGTTTGATTTAAAATTAATTTATGTATAGAGTATAATAAAGATAATATTAATATTTTAATTAATACTTTTATGTCCTCATGGGGTAAAACAAGAAAAATACTGATAATATCCACATGTAAGACCTAAGACATCATAATATGACAAATATATGTTCATCTTTAAATTGGACTTAGTCTAATTTGACCTGACCCGATGTCCTGACGGAGGAATTTTGATCTTAGGACAATTGTACGATAAAGAATCTAATACGCGTACTTATACAAGTACACATAACTACAATAAATACTTCACACAAGCTCTAACTAAAGTAAGCAATTTTTGGTTTTTTTGTTGTAAGGGAGTAGTACTCCTTGTTTATTGTTGCTCTCTTTGTAAGGGAGTAGTATTTCTTGTTTATGGCTTTGCTAGAAATTCTAGAGAGGTAGCTCTCCCCACTGTAACTATTTTGTGTATTTTAATATAGAAGGATTGGGGACTCCGAAAAGTTCCCCCCACCTCTAGGTGGTTTTTGTTAAAAAAAAAAAAAAAAAAAAGTAAGCAATTTTTGCGAAATTTGTGATCCAGCTCATCAAACTTAAATTGAATTTGATTTAAGTATTAAAGGGTTTTAGTTGAGACCTCCCAATTCTTACCGTGTATTTGTTTAGTATTTGTTTGGTTGGGAGTGCAAAAAAGTCAAAGTAAAATAGAATGTACGGAAAAAAATAATGGTAGTTGGTTAGGGAGTTGAATAAATGAAGTAAAAGTAAAATTGAATGTATATAAAACAACTCTGGAATCCAGCTTTGTTATAAGATTGAAGAGACAAAAGAGCACTAGTTTTCATTCTATTTACTCTATTACCTATACATATAATTTTTCTCCATATTTATTTTTTGATAGAAAGTGAAGAGAATTGTTTAATTAATAAAATTGAAAAAAAATTAATTATTCCTTCGGAATATATTATTAATTTTGATAAAATAAAATTAATATGAAAGTTTAAATTTTTACCATGACTAATCAATATTTATCCTCCGCTCGGCCCATTCACTTTCATTTCCTCTCGCTGAATCAAATGAAGCCTAAAATTTAATTAGCTATCATTTTTTAAATAATTGGTACAGATAAGCGTATGGTATCAAGTAGGAAGCTTTTAGTCAATGAGACATTGCTCGATTATTAGGTTGAAACCTCACAATCAAAAAACTGTGAGTTCGAACATCACGGATATACATATATATCTACTTCTGTCGTATATTATTGTTCTTTTACTTTATTTGAATGTATTTTTTATTTTGAATTATTGATATATTAAATTAAATTTTAAAGTTTGAAAATATATTAAATAATATAATAACTATCATATAATAAAATAAAAAATAAAAACCCTTTATGGCTTCTAAACTACATCAAAACGAATCATTTAAAAAAACATAAAAAGGAAAGTCCACAGCTATTATTTTTCCCACTTTTTGTATTTTTTAATAATTTCCACTTTTTTCTACTCGCAACTTCCATATTTTCTCATTCTTCTTTTAGTAATTTTCATGTTTTTTTTAATTTCTTACAACTTTTTTTTATTGTTTTCTTTCAACATTTCTTTTATTTTTCTTACTAATATATATATTTTTAAAAATAATAATTGATTTTTTAAACTTCTAATTAACTATACAAACATATTTAAATATACATATATAATAATTTATTTTTTTTTGAAATAAATCACAACAAACTCTTGAAATTCGTCATAATTACAAATTCTCCCTTATTATTCAAAATATTAGAAATACCCCTTTTGAATCAATAACTGTCTAACAATTACTCCCCTATAATCGGCCCTCATGATTGGTATTTTAGACAATCATTAACTTCAGAAAAATATTTATAAATTTTTAAAATAATAAAAATATTTATTATTATGACAAACATAAGGGATCTCATTATAATTTATCATTATTATTATTTTCTTTTTGTGAACTATTATATAACTCTATAAATAACAGTGGAAAGCAACAACTAATGACAATAATACAAATGGGCTCCTAATGGTCCCGGAATCACATGAAGTTCACGTGCGGCGTGCCCCGAACTCATTGCATATTGGGAACCTTTATCTTCAGCGACTTTTGTTGGGCCCCAGCGTAGTCAACTTCATAAAGTCGCACTTGGACATTTCCATTCCGCATTAACCTTTTTTGTTTGAAAGCCCAGAAATCCGAATTGGATTTTTTTAATTTAAAATTTTGATATATTTTTTCTATTTTATTTAATATATATATATATATATATATATTCTACGTATACAAAAATGATGTAATTCATTTTATTTAAATTTTTCTATACATAATTGAAATATAAAATTGCCAATCCACTTTATGTACGAAAAGATGTAAATTTTATCTAGTTAGCTTTAATTGAATTAAATTAATTATACAATAAATGTGATCGATCACTCATTCTAAATTGTACATTTATTGCATAAAAAGCATCTTCTGATTGGTTTATATCTAATCTAACTCTACCAAAACATCTATCTTTACTCAATTCAGTGTAGTCTGGGGAAAAGTATTATTTTAGTCCGCTAAGTATGCCTAATTTTAATTTTAGTCCGATAA
Source organism: Sesamum indicum (assembly GCF_000512975.1). Classification (NCBI taxonomy): domain Eukaryota; kingdom Viridiplantae; phylum Streptophyta; class Magnoliopsida; order Lamiales; family Pedaliaceae; genus Sesamum; species Sesamum indicum. The sequence goes on along the minus strand of NC_026146.1, from coordinate 9,650,134 downwards.
CTATGTCCATTTTTATTTAGGTCCAGTAACTTACGAAATTGCTTACTTTTAGTCCTCTGCCTGATTTTTGAATAATTTTACCCCTATGAGTGCATATGGACTAAAATTGCCTTTCAAAAGTTGCATAGGGGTAAAATTATCCGAAAATCAACCAGAGAACTAAAAGTAAGCAATTTCGTAAGTTGTTGGATCTAAACTAAAATGGACATAGTTATCGGACTAAAATTAAAATTAGGCATACTTAACTGACTAAAATAATACTTTTCCCGTATAGTCTGTATAAGTTTATAACTTTTTGAAAATATCTTATAAGATATTGTAAAGTAATTAAAATATAAAATATTATGAGTTTATAAGTTCTTTTAAAAAAAAAATCCCAGACTTATTTCTAAAATTTTAACGAGCTCTTTCTACTTTATCCATATCGATTATACAACTATTACTACTGATGTTTTATGGGCCGTATAATTTATTTTCTCTAAATATTTCGAGAATCTATTTTTAAAATAAAGTTTAATCATTTTATAAGTTATAAAAATACCTTACATAATGTATGAATTTATTAAGAAAAATATCTTACGAATTTACATAATGTATGATTTTTGTTGCGAAAAGAAATTGTGGTAGTGTTGTTGTCGGTGCCACTTTTACTTGTGTGTTTGTCGTTTTAGAATTATCGTTTGTTTGATGTTCTAAAATATCTTTACATTATGTGCAAATCCGAGGTCAGGTAATGATGTAGTTCAAGGTCAAGTCAGTCGTATTAGGTCTTTAGATTGATTAGTAATGATAAAGATAAGTTGGTGGAATTTAATTATATAAGTGAAATATAATTTCATTATAGTGTTTGAGTTCACTATAACCAATATGTTTTTTTACGAGAAACAAGAGATAATCGACCAAATAATTATAATGACAACTAAATTTATGTATGGAACATTTATGGATTTATGTATGCTCCTCAACCTTCCAAGTCGCCTCCCTCGGGGAATGATGACTCCATCTCACTTTTACCATCGGTATATCTTTATTTTTCAATTTCCTTACGTTTCTATCCAAAATCTCTACTGGCTACTCCACATATGTCAACTCCTCAGAAATCTCTATCTCCAGCTGACGAATAATGTGGCTAGGATCAGACCGATATTATCGCAACATCGAAACATGGAAAGACATCATGTATTTGTGACAACTCTGCTAGTAATGCATATATATTCCTTATATACATGAGTAGAAATGTGTTTAGATACATTCCACTCACCTATAAGGTAACACGGTATGATCCAATCATGCCATATAGAGAGGAATCTAATTATGGCCAAGTATGTACTTTTCAAAATTATAAATTCTTGGTCAACTATCCTTCCATCAATTTGCCAGTGGCCCGAATTTATATAAAATAAAATAAAATAAATTTCAGAAATTACATTAATGACTAAACCAACGAAAAATGGATTATGATTATCGCTAAGTTAGATTTAATAAAATGTTTAAGTTATGTGGAATTGAATTCAAGATAAATTAATATTATATCAATTATAATAGATGAAGTTATAAAACAGTAACTACGTAAAATTATATATTGTATAACAAATTTTCTAGCATAATCAAACAGTTGAATTTAAATATATAGAATTTTGAATTTTTCTAAACTATATTATTGACTCCAATTTTTTAGCATAATCAAGTATCAACATTGTTTGAAATTAATTCTTTATTAGAAAATGAGCTTTTATTAAAAACTACAAAGACATTTATATTAAATGAGTATAAAAAAAGGCAATTGAAAAAAATAATTTAAATTATCTATATCAACACAATTAATGTCCTATAAACTCAATTCCTACATTGATCTAAGACATTATTTCAGTTGTATTTATTTTTAAGTATAGATATTTATATTAAATGATTATTGAAAAGGCAAGTGAAATAAACAAATATTATGAAATAATTTTTTTCTCAACAAACCAAAATCTTATGAAATAATTAAAAATAGTTTAAAATAACAATATCAACACAATGAACTTATAGGGAAAAGTATTATTTAAGTCCATTAAGTATGCCTAATTTTAATTTTGGTCCGATAACTATGTTCATTTTTGTTTAGGTCCAGTAACTTACGAAATTGCTTACTTTTAGTCATCTGACAAATTTTCGGACAATTTTACTCCTATGAGTGCATATGGACTAAAACTGCCTTTCAAAAGTTGCATAGGGGTAAAATTGTCCGAAAGTCTGCTAGAGGACTAAAAATAAGCAATTTTGTAAATTACTGGATCTAAACAAAAATGGACATAATTATCGGACTAAAATTAAAATTAGGCATACTTAATGGACTAAAATAATACTTTTTTCCGAACTTATATCATATCTTGGGTCACAATTTTTTTTTTTCTGGCATTTGCAGGTCTGAATTCCAGGAAGCTAATTTTATCGTCATTAGTCAATTTAAAATTTGGACCATTTTTATGTAACATATTATATTAATTTTCTATTGCACCTATAACAATTCTTTAATAATCTTTCATTTAATATATTTTTCTTTTTGAATTGATTTTTAAATACTTTAAAACAATAATAAAATATTATTTTAATCGTAATTAAATTAAATCGTACATAGCACGAGTAACACGTTAGTATTAGATATAACTACTGAGTGCGATATCCTAACTAATATGCCAAAATAAAGAAGACCATAGTGTTTAATTTAATAAAGATTGTCATTATGTAATCGATGAGATATTTGACATGAAACTGTTAATGATATTTGTGCCATTTGAGGTCTCTTGTCTTATGCTCACGGACACATCTTTGTGTAAATATAGAGTTTGTCTGAAGCCAATAACTGGTTGGACAACTATTCAGTTAGCAACTTGTCTGGGAAGCTAAAATTAAAAAATTAGTTCCATAATTTAGAATTATTTCATATTTGACCCCACATTTTATAATATTTTAAAATTAATCTCGTATTCCATTAAAACTTACAAACAGAATCAGAAAGTTGTTGCCGAAAGACCCGCTACAATTGGGGGTGGGGTCCTTTTTTGCAATATTTTTTAACCGTCTTTGAAATTTTTAACAAAATATGAGGTTAATTTTAAAATTCTATAAAATACGAGGTTAAATATGAAATGATCTTAAACAATGGGGACCAATTTTGCCTGTCTTGGAACATCAACTGGCCATCCTCAGCCCATCACATGCCTTCAAATTTTCCCTATTCTTTCCCATTTAATTTTACTCTTTCCTCGAAAGACAACAAGAAGAGTACTACTACTTAATGAGAAACATGTGGAGAAAGCTTATTGCCGACGTTGATTGCGACTGGTTTTTTTATTAATATTTATATTATTGTAAAAATAAATCTTTAATGTTTTTTCATTTTGTTTTTAGATAAAAATGTTTAGTTTACAGTAATTCATTTTGGTATATTTAAATTAATTATATGATATATATATATCATTATCATATAATTAATATATAATTAAAAAAGATGAATTACGTAATTAATATAATATACTTATGATATAATTATTTTTTATTGTTCTATCACGCAAGATTACACCATTAGAATTTTGTTGGGGATTCTTTTTAGTGAAAATTACTCCGAAGAAACGAATTGTTCTTATACTATAAATAATTACGATTTAAAAATTATAGAAAATTCAAATTATGTTTTTCGAACAAACAAAATTGATACAAAAAATCTTAAATTTTATGGTAAATACATTTGCAATGATTTTTTTAGTTATGGTTAATATTTTGATCTAATTTATAAAATAATAGCTAATAGTTGTTGCATGGTCGTAGATAATTACCATTTATCATAATTTTTTACATTTATTAATAATATTTAATTAATTATAAGAAGGATCCATATTTATTTTTGTGAATGTAAGAAGGGGCCGTGTTTACTAACGTAGAATAAAAAGGACTTCCACCTTAATCAGGGTTAGCCCACCGTTTACTTTCAAACAGCATAGCCCAATATTCACGACAAAAGCCCGGTACTTGGCTGGATAAAACGCCTGATATGGATCCGGACTAGGGGGTGGGATTTGAATCTTGTTGAGTTATCCCACTTTTCTGCACCTGCCAATTTTACATTTGTATCCTCAATTTTCTACCGGAAATGATGAAATTGCACAGGTCCACCTACCGACTTTAATTCTCTATCACTTTTCATTTCCCACTAACGCCTTCTACATCATTTTAAAACTTCCCTCTACAAGAGTCCTTCTGCATCCACACTGTGTTCTTACCGGTAATATGGGTTCTTTCGGTCGGGTGACTTGAATGTGGCTGACAACTTGTCTGTGTATCTATTTTTTTGGCTTTTCAATCTTTGTGTCGTCCATGGTTTTTGTTCGAATCTCATTTTTTATGGTAAATTATTTTATTTTTCTGCTATCCTTAATCTTTATTTTTTCTCCTTTTTTGGGGCAAAGAATCTGGATCGGAGTTGCCTTCCGCACTGTTCACTCCACCATCTGTCGTATTCTGTCATCTTCTCTACAGTTAGCTTGGGATTAATACGGGATCTGATGGTGAGTTCGTCTGAAACCCTTCACCTCCTCTCTACCATTGTTTCTGCATCATTTATTAAGCTATGCTGTGCTATGTACTTCCTTCTGTGAAAGGCGCAAATTCGCATCCACCGAAAATCTCCCGTAGCTGATCCCATTTCGGCTCATCAAAGTAGTAATAAGCCTTGGCGAAGGGTTTTTTCCTGCAGAATATAGTGATTTGTATGGCGGAATGTACAACTGCCTAACAAACAGCAGGTTTAGAAAGCATATGGAGAAACTCATACCCGTATGATCCGGCGCCAATCTTCTTTTGTACCGGATATCCTGTTTGCCTCTTCGTTCCATCTTATGTTAGTTTCGTGAAGCAGTTTACCGAAAGTGCCGTATCGCAAACGCAGAGGGCTCAGTCTGGATCTGAAAAAATCGTAAGACCAGGCCGGCATACTCCTTCACCAAATTCGCAAAGTTTCTGAACGCATAGTTATCGAGGCGTAATGGGTTGGACTGTGGACTGCCCATGAGCGCATGGATGTGAAGGTAGGTGCAGAACGCGTTGTCGACTTCCTTGGTCCAGATGGGGGTATAAAAATACTGCGCTTGACCCATGGAATACTTGCAGCGAAACATATGGAGACGTTAGCAGCGTACGCTGGTGGGTGAAGAAAAAGAATGGAGGAAGAAGGTGAATAGGGTTTGTGAAGAGATGGATGGACTTTTCAGGAAAAGGCAGGAGACATGCCTTTTATATGAGTGGGTATTGGAGGCGGGTTGGATGACAAAATAAATGGCACATTTCCATAATTAACTGTGTACTTAAGACTGCATTGGAAATCAACAGATAGTGCCGTTGTAATCAAATGTGTTCGTACTGTACGGTTAAGTGTGGATACATAAAATCAGATTATTGATAATGCAGTAACCTTGTATATGAAGTCCATGTTGTAATTAATTACAGATTCATTTTACATTCCTACAATAAAGGAAAAAAGTTAATATCCCCCTTCACATATTGAGTTACTACGTATTTGGTGGAGACTTTTATGGAAAACAATACGGAAGTGGAGAGTGCAAATTACACATTCAAAAAATTATTTTGTAAGAGTATAGAAATGGAAATTGCAAAGTACACGTAAATAAAATTTGAGTACATACATAAAACCATCCGTACATTCATTAATTAACATAATTTATACATTAGTACAGACAGTACGGTTAATACGTGCAGGTGGTCCACAAAACATATGGAACCCAGACAATCATATAAGACCAAAAAGGACAACCTACAATAGTAACGAACAAACATTCTCTGCCTTATATGACAATTCTAAGTAGTGGCCTACAGTCTTATACACAATGAAAAGTATTTACAGACATACTAAAGTGTGAAAGTTAAATAAGTTACGACGGAATGAGAAAATATTGGCAACAGATAACATCAGTCCCAAGGAAAAGTCCACAATCTTTTAAGTTATACGTACATTAATATCTACACACACACACACATATATATATGTATATCTACAGAATATAATATAAAGCTTCCCATGCACGGCTGTGACAATGAGGTGAACGAGGCCTAATGCAAGGACCTTATCGACCGAGTCATTAGGCACTATCGCCAGTACTTTGAAGCTAATTCAAGAATGATTGGAGACAATGTGTTCCTAGTGCTTATGCCTACTTGGTTTATCTCATTTGAGAGAGCCTATCTCTGGATGGGCGGATTTAGGCCTGGATTAGCATACCGGCTTGTGATCAACAATGTCTTGGACTTGAGCGAGGAACAGTGTTGGAGGATAAACACATTGATGACGGAAATCAAGGAGGAGGAGAAAGAAATCACAGATGAGTTTGATAAGGTCCAAGAAGTCATGGTAATAATTATTACTTCCTTCCCTTACATAACCATAAATTTGGAGGCCAGGGTAATGTGAGGTATGTTGGTAAATTCTACAAATATGACCCGACCTGAACTATATAAATTTTTGTGTCGTTTTTAGATTTTATATATTCTTGATTGTACTTAAATAATAAGTAATAAGATAGAGGTGTTTCAAGAATCTTGATAGAAACTCATTGCAAATCCCAACTATTTATACTTAATGTTCCAACTTGTAATTCTGGCATTGCAGACAACTCCACCGATGCTGGAATTGTTGAGGCATGGGGGCCGGCTGAGGAACGGGGTAGGGCATAGCATGGAGTTGCTTGTGGATCAGCTCAAGTTAGTGCTGGAGGCTCTAGTTGAGTGTGCTGATTTTTTGAAAATGAAAACTGGAGTAATGCTAATGGAGATACTAAAATCGGGTCAAACCATCAGGTTCCTAGCAGCTGCGATGCAGCTACAGCTCAGACTTTGACGATGGGGGATGATGAGAGATGCTGAGAGCCAGATGAATATGTTTGAGGCTTAGCCTATCTAGCTAGCTAGGAAAGGGACAATTTAGCTTATTTGAGGTGTGTTTGAGAAAGTTCTGAAATGTTATGACTAAATTAAAAGGGGGGTGCCTCTTTTAGTTGTGTACCTCACACAACCTCCTTGTTGAAACCCTTTCCTCATAAACCTCCAACAGAACACACTGAAAGCTTTCATGGCTCAGTTAACCTTCTTGACGGGAGTTCGATTCGACGCGGACGAGCTGGCTTGTCCTTTGATGTGGTTGAGGATTTTTGTTAAAGGATGAAATCGGGATTTTACCACGACGGAAGTGCTTACCAGGCGAAATACAATTTCCGCAAAATGTCTAATTTTCAGGAGAAAATGGGTCTTGTCAATGAATAGTAACTTGAATTAAAAAATTAGTATTTTGGTATTTATAGTAGTATGGGAGATTGTATGGTGTGATGGGTTCTATTTGCTTATGGTGTGTCTCCACTCATCCAATTACTTTTTTGCCCTTATAATTTATACATGCTTTTTACAAATGTACATCATACAGCCCCCCGCTCTCGGACGGAATATGCACTTGCTGGTAGAATATTTTGTGCGAGAGTAAACATCAAAGAAGACTAACTACAAATAATAAATGGGAGTGGGTGGGTGGTTGGGGGCTATTAATTGCACCCCCTCCACCTACTTACATATATTTTTCTTTCTTACATTTGGCTTCATTCTATTTCCAAACTTCACTCCACCATAGCTAGTAAAGGTAATTTTCTTAGTTAAATTTTGCTTCTCTTTTCATTTGGTGCATTTGCTTTGCATTTTACTTTGTGAAAAATATGGGGTGGAGAGAGTGATTGTGAGTGACCGACGAACGACGGCATTTCCTACGGAGGGGAGAGCGCGACAAAGGTGGGGGGAGGCGCGAGGTGACACTTCGAGCCGAGGGGGACGCCCCGCCG